>NC_024315.1:11993958-11996132 GCF_000523025.1 Cynoglossus semilaevis
ACCCCTCCCTCCTCCACCCCTCCACCCCTACTTCTCTTTTCTCCTCTCCTCTCTTCTCCACCCCTTCTCCCCTCCTTTGCTAGTTCCTGACCTCCATCCTGGATCCTGTGATCATCCCTCCAGAGTTGAGGCCATCTGTTCCTGCAGGAGAACTTAGACCATACTAGCACCCAGTGCCAGTCACTGTGTGTGTGTTTACGTACGTGTGCCAATTCACTGTTATTCCTCTGTGAGGTATAGCAATTAAATAGAATTTTTATTTTTTTTTAAATAAGTTCTTTTGTTGCATATTCATGACACCAGAGGTGGAGTCCTATCTCCAGCTCTTATGAAACGATCCCTCAGCTTCGCTCCATTAGTGATGGATTGCTGCGTAAACAAAATTAGCTGGATGTCTAATGCATGATGGATGCATATGGATTATCCGGAAATGATTATAGCTAATAACGCTAATACCTGTGTGGGTTCCTCCTCTAAAGTATCTTTTTTTTTTGCGATGTGTGTTGTGTTGTGTTTGCATGCTAGCACATCTGCATGCATTTTTGAACAGGGTTACAGCGAGAGTTCAGGCCCTCGGTGCTTTCTGTGCTCGATTAGGAGGTAAACAATGTTTATTCAGGAGCAGCTGTCTGAGGGAAATGGTAGAGCGCGTATGCACACACACACACACACACACACACACACACGCACATACTTGGAAAGATGAAGGTGAGAGCTAAGAACAGAGAGACTGATTAGTGGCTCTGTGAAGCTGCAGAGTGGAACTCACTGTGGAGTAAACACGTGCAAACAAAGAAAGACACTGTTGCAGTAAGTTTACAATTAGCTTCTTTACTTCTGTGAAAGTAATTGTTTTCACTTAAGGATCTCTTTTGTTGGATGTTCCACCTTTCGTGCTGGCAAACCCCCCAGTGAAAAGCAGCATGCTTGGTTGCGCCAGCTCTTGAAAGTAACAAAGTGATGGTGGGAACCCCTTGTGAACTTTGCCTAATGATGAAAAATCCACATTGCTGTACCTTTTTCCCCTTATACAATGGAGTGACATAACTGAAAAACACCTTTTTTGAACCTCTCTGCAGGGCCACTGTTCTTCTCTAGTAATACAAATGATTCAAACGATGCAGTAACAAGGGATTGTTCTTTTTTTTTTTCACTTACAATGTCACGGTGAAAAGAAGCTGCACAGGGGCTGCAAAAGGCAAACAACACTTTCATTTCTAATCCTTTGGTTTCTTCTGCTCTTCTACCAGAGCAAAAAAAAAAAAAATTCTCCTACATTTTTCTCCTACACAGTGTCCCAAAAATATCTATGATATGATACTTTCTTTCTGCCTGACCCACCTAACCTGTATTTTCATACTGCTTTGTCCAAATAATGCTTTACATTGCACTACCTTCCTGTCAGACTCGTCAAACTGCTTTTCCTGTGGTAAACATCGCAGCAACCTCCTTGACTAAGAACCCGTCATTGGACAGTGCCACTATCTCCACTTGCTCAGAGCAAATTGTCCTTTGAATATCCTCAATTTCATGAATGACATGGGACATTTTTTCAATCTTAGGACCTGTTACCATCCAGATAGTTCCACAACCTGGATTGATTCAATTGAGGTTCCTTTGAACACAGCACTATTGAAAGTCCATCCATCCATCCATCCATCCATCCATCCATACATCCATCCAAGGAAAAAGCATGAAATAGAATAAAACAGCTCATTGATTGGTCCAGGCGGAATCCATCGCTTTAGGCCTAAAGAAAGCAAATATTAATGAAGATTTTATTCAGTTTCATGCTTTATTTTATTTTTCTTTTGACCCTTATGTCGTCCCTTTGGTCCACTTCCTCTGGTTGAATAGTCCTTGAGCATTTCTCACTGATTTAACCTGGTTAATCAGTACCAGAGTTCACATGAGATTTGGCCCTCGCCCAAACTGTAAAATCCCTGGAACTGAACTTAGTCTCTTTTCAAAGCAGACCAAACAATTGGGTGGCAATAGACCTGTTCAGGTTTCACACTGAAAACCAACATGTCATCACGTTGGCTGCCTTGTTTGGTTCAAAGTACTGTATTTGCCATTTACAGCGATTGAAAAACTGAAATGAAGATTCAGGGACCAGAGGTTTTTTTCCTTCAGGCCTATTGTATCATAAAAAAAAAAAAAATCCAACTCCT
>NC_024315.1:11996156-12000040 GCF_000523025.1 Cynoglossus semilaevis
GTCTTGCCACGGAGGAGCATTTAAATTTCTGACACAAACGAGTAATTAAAATAGGTCTTCAGATAGTCTGGCTTTTATTATTGTATGTTATCTAGTCCACCCACTTCCTGACAGCCTGTCCTCGCTCTTCACTCCTGTCTCAGCAGCAGCAGCTGTGCTCTCTCTCCTCCGGGTGAATCTCCCACTAGCATGAAGGCCTGCGTTTACAAGAATGACCCAATTTATTAGAGACAGCCGTGGCACTTTTGATGGATCTCATTAAAATCTATGTACAAATCCCATAAAGGCCAATGTAAATCGTGTTTACGGCCTGAGCTTTTGAGTTATTCTTCCACTGCGATGAACCAAGATAATCCCTGCATTTAGCACAAAGATTTATTTATCGCGGCAACTTTGATCACTTTCTGCCGGCTACTGCATGGATTCTCTCCGCTTTGACGTAATTGTCCTTCATTATATCTATGCTTCCACTGAGCAATCATTGATTTAGATACATCTATGTGCACAGTAGTGTAAATACATAATTGAAAACATAAAAATAGCACAACATCATAAGCATGTACATCTGCAAACAGCTTAGCATGAGGTATAAATCAGGGGGGTCAAACATACGGCCTGTTTTGTGTTTTTACGGCCTTTTTACGGCATGTCACCAAAAAAATTAAGCATTTGGGCTAAAGGATCGAATCGGAAAATTCACTTTTCTGATTTAAATCTCAAATAAACATTTACCTCAAAGGCCGTGCTTCTTTCTGCTGCTTACTCGTTTTGTTTTCTCATTTTAGTTAGAAAAGAAATGGTGTAACCCAGACCTGTTTTAAGTTCAGTGACCAACCACTTCTGGTTTCCATTAGATTTCACCTGCTCAGTAACACACCTCTTCTGATTGGTGATACATCTATTTCCACTAAGTGCTCCTTTGTGAATCCCGGTTCTTCAGGCTGCTCAAATAAAGGGTTGTTTTTCAAGGAGAACAAAACACCTTGACTCTGGGTTCAAAATTCAACATTCACTGAAACTGATCAAATTGATTTAGACAAAACTCATACTTTTTTTGTTTGTATATGTCATTCCAAAGCAGAAAGAAAAAAAAATCTGCTTTTTTAACATCAGGCATTTTATTTTCTTGGCATAAAAAACAAATTTATAGATTTTTATTTTTACATTCCTGTTTTCCTCTTTATTTTTGAAGTTTATATTAGCTTTGTCTGATAATTTTATACTGTGTCTGAACATTCATGACTAATGCCTCAACAGTACATTAACATCTTTATTTATCTATATTCTCTCTAAAAATCCCCTTCTAGAAATGTTTGAGTTCTATTCTAAATTCCATACACAACCCAGATGAAGAGGGAGATTAAAAGAGGTTAATTATCCCTGCTGAGCCCGTCCAATATCTGCTCCAATGCTGAAGGCAACGGACATGTCCACATGCTGCTCAGGTGATGCCTGTCTGGGATTGGGCAGAGAGGCTTTTGTAAACATGTCTAATAGCTTTTAGAACATATCTTCACCCCCCGCTACTCAATCGCCAGCCTGCGGCCTCGGGGTGAGGTCGGAGCCACAATTAGAGTACAAAGTGATTTTGAAATTGATATCTGGAAAATTCTGGAAAAATCTGGAAAATCGGAAATTAGGCTAATTCTCACTATACCACAGATGCTGGTCACGTTTATGGTACATGGTAAGATTCTGCTGATGTCATCTAAACCAGTGGTCCCCAACCCCAGGTCCGCGGATCAGTATCGGATCGCAAACTGTTCTTCATTTTTTACTAATTTACTAAATTCAAAAATTATGAATTATTTTTATTACTTTCCCCATTCGAAGATAATCAAGAATATTTAAAAATAATATGTCATCCAGACTCTGATACTAACAAAATATGTTTTATTTTGAAAATTTAACAATCCTCCAACAATTGATTCCCCTACTGGCTGACCTGTTCAAAATACGTTATGGACTACTGATCTAAACAGTCCTGTAAACTGTTAAATAAATCCAAACTTCACTCCTTTGCACCATTGCAAGGCAGTGATCTCAAACTCATGGCTCGGGGCAACTTTTGGCCCAGTAACCCCTCACATCTGACCACTGACTACACATCACTAATAATTTTGACCTTGAGGTATTTGGTCGGCTGGTGGCTGTTTGTATATAGAACAGATTTAAGGCTAAAAATCCCTTGTGGATTGTTGACATGGTTGTTAGGACTCACTGGGCAATTTCTAGATTAAGACAGAATAACTTTCCTGAAGGACGGAGAACAATTATTGCCAACTATTATGATCTTTTTACCCAAATCTGCACACTTCTCAATGCACTGTATACTGTAATCTGCTAATTTTTTTTATTTATTTTTTATTCCCATCCTTCGTGGTCACATGTTCTTCTCCTTCGTACTAGGCCACCTCCAGCTAAGCCTTCTGTGTCCTGGCCCTGACACTTCCTCCAAATCGTACGCAGTAGCAGATCTTGTTACTGTTATGTGCACCTGCCCTTAGACTCTTGTTGCCATGCCTTCGTACTTCGTTCTCTCACATCCTCCTCAGTTCCTTCGGATGGACAAGCTTTTCACCACCACTACCTCTTCGATTTTGCCGTTCCAACCTGCCTCCCTTTTTTTTTTATTTACACACGTTGCTCGATCCTAGCCAACCAGTCAAGGATGGAACGGAGTCACAAAGCGCTCCTTTCTCCTGTTCACTCTCTCATTCCTCTCTCAATGTTGCTTTTGTCTGGTGCAGCCATGTCACTTGAGCTGCTTCTCCTTCTACTCCGGTTTGTTCTCACACAGACTAACGTTCGACGCAGAGTTACGATGCACGGTGCACATGTTGATCCCGCGTTTCCCCTTTCCCTGAGATGATTCTCTGGGGTATAGAGGAATGTACTTGCTGGCAGGATGGCTGGAACAACAGATGGGAAATTTTCTCTCAGGTGAAGGAAACATCAGAGGGCCTCAGATCATCATCGTGATGGGAAAAAATGTACTGGCAAATCCATAAAGACACACACTTACAGAAGTGTAGTATTTCATTTGGTGTCCTGTCATTTAAAATGTATTCCTATTGATTTGCCTAATCAATTTTTATACATTGAGGCGGTGCACTCAGAGAGAGGACAGAAGCTTGTTCTTGTTAAATGTCCTTTTGCAGCCCGATCCTTTAGTGTACAAGTTAATTTAAATCCTTATTCAAAAAGGTTGAAGCAGAAAAAAAAAAGAAACGGCTGAATAAAAATGTAATCCTCATCACAAAGTGTACAGTACGTGCGACTGCTCTGAATAATGCAGATAAAGTACACACAAACAAATACAGGAGGTCTTTTTTTTTAAAATGTAACCTTATCTGTCCAATAGCAGACTCCTCAGCTGGTGTTCCCACAGGGAGGGGAAGTACACAGCAGGAAGCGGCAGCCTTTCAACCCTCACAATAAGTTTATTCCATAAGCTCGTAGGATTCAGTCATTTTAATCCTCCATTGAGCAAGCTTGCAGTTACAATGCCCTTAAACTACAGCACATCCTCCAGTCCAAATCAAATAATAAAATTAGCCGTGACACAAGCAAACCACGTACCAACGTTCATCTTTTTCCTCTGCCCTGTACCTTCAGCACTGCTCTTTTTTTCTTTTTTTTTTTCTTTTTGAAAAAATCTTTTAATAACTCTGACCTTTTCCTTTTTGACGATTGTATGTGTTGTTCCAATCAATCCACTGGTTCTGGTAAAGCAGCTGACGTATGGATTTTGTTGGACGGGTAACGGCCAGATGGTCTCCATGGCCACCACGGCGTCAGAGCATGCTGCTGTAGGCCGCCCTGTGTTTGTAGTATGTGTACTGACCTTGGATTATTAGCAATAAGCAATGTCTCTGGTACCC
>NC_024315.1:12000120-12002386 GCF_000523025.1 Cynoglossus semilaevis
TTGGTTTCATCAGGAGGGAGCTGTAGTTCTAAGAAACAGGTGTAATTGGCGCGGAGCAGTGGACACACGTCTGCTTGACGCATGACGAGGTTGGTGGCCACTTTTCTGGTACGTCCACTTTCATCTGACTGCAGTCACATGGTGCTGGCGGAGGCTAATGTTTTTGCTAAGAACTGTCAAATGACATCAATCACAGGGTAACTGTGGAGTTAAAACAATTAATCATGATAAATCAATGTGGGACTCGACTTGAAATCGTATTTTTTTAACATCCAGTCCCCAAAACCTTTTTTCGTGTGTGCAAATAACAATGTGTTTCTACTGTGTATTAGAGCAAAACCTGTTGAATAGAAGGTCATTATTAGATTTATTCTGCACTTCCTCTGGCCTTGGGTTGAAATGTGTTTTAAATCCAATTTCAACATGTTTATTTCGATGGTTAGTTTTCCTCCCTTTTTTCAAAGAAAATGTAATTCTGGTTGAAAATACATCCACTGGGTGGTAGCAGTGGGAGTCAAATGTTGCGAGTATTCCTGATTTTAGATATTTATGAATTTATTAGGTCTGGCTTGATGCTAATATTTAGAAGGAGATGTGGCAGCATGCTGTGTTTACGGAGGACATGTCAGCATGTGTGAGGCACTTATGAAACGATTGAGCAATCTGTGTCAAATGATTTGATCATCTTGCCATCACTTGGAGACTTCCTCCCCAGCGCCGCTCCCCGGAGCTGCCGCAGACCACTTGACAGCGCTTTGTTCCCCTGAGCACCGACTTCTGGGCACATCATAGGAGCTGACTAATTCCAGACGGACTAGCTCCTGACTGACTAGCTTTGGACTGATTAGTTCCAGAGTGACTAGTGCCACAGTGACTTCTAGACTGACTCGTCCTAGGCTGACTAGCTCTAAACTGACAAGGTCCAGACTGACTAGTTGCGAAAAGACTAGCTCCACACTAACTAGCTCCAGTGCCACGGTGACTTGTTACAGACTGACTAGCTGCAGACTAACTAGTTCCAGCTAACTAGCTCCATGCTGTCTATTTCCAGATTGATTAGGTCCAGAGTGACTAGTGCCACACTGACTAGCTCCAGACTGACTAGCTCGTGACTAACTAGCTGTGGACTGATTAGCTCCAGAGTGACTAGCGCCACGGTGAATCGTTCTAGACTGACACGTCCTAGGCTGACTAGCTTTAGACTAACTTGTACCAGACTGACTAGCTCCAAACTAACTAGCTCCATACTAAGTCGTACCAGACTTACTAGCTGCAGACTCAATAGCTCCAGACTCACTAGCTGTAGACCGATTAGTTCCAGAGTGACTAGCGCCACACTGACTAGCTCCAGACAAGACAGTTCCAAAGGTACACAGATGTTCTGTAACAGTCGCAGGTAGCGCCACCTGCACACAATCGCGAGGAAACGAATGCAGCTGCCCGGACGGGGACGGGAAGGGGCTAGCACAGCGTGTAACAGTCGCAGGTAGCGACACCTGCACACAATCGCAAGCAAACTAATGCAGCGACCCTGACCCCTGGTGGGGTCATGTGGACACACAGACACAGACAAACATGTTTTGTGCCTAAGTTGATCACAGCCTGTAACAGTGTCGTCCTCATCTCTCAGCTCTCACCCCCCCCATGGGGTTGCTCTCCGTCATTAATGCCACTCTGTAGACAGGCTCACACTGGCCCTGTGTGCGTGCATGTGTGTGTGTGTGTATCTGACAAATAGAGCCAATTGTTTCCTCCTTGTTGATAATGTTTCATCACATCTCCTCGGGGCAGCAATTGTGAAGAGTACACAGTGTGAATCCAGTAGGCAACCAATTGTTAATCACATTTGCATCAGTTTAACTGGCTATGAAATTAATGGTTACCATCTCAAAGCTAGTTAGCATTGCCTTTAACAAAGTCGGCTTGAATAACAACAGTCAAATGTTCCAGAGCCATGATTTAAAGTTTTGCCTCTTTTTTTTTTTTCTAATATTACATCTTGTTTGGCTGCGTCGACACAAAGCCGCCGTCGTGTTGCAGTTAATATTACACTGTTTTCCCGCTGAGGACGACATAATTCTTTTCATTCCTGAGGCCCAGGGAAATGTGGATTCTGCACGCAGCGAGAAAAAGAAACGGCACAGACTGAAGTGGTCGCTCTGTTTTGACATCTCCAGGCAGAATGCCACGCACAGCCGAGCTAATGGTGCGCTACAATGATAAAATGTAGGTTTATGAGGGATTAGCTGTGCATGTGCCTCTGTGT
>NC_024315.1:12002472-12008543 GCF_000523025.1 Cynoglossus semilaevis
ACACTTCACTCCCACATTCCTCCTCCGCCTCTACCAAAACAACCAGCAATTCCAATAACACACACACATACAGATGAACACACAGAAAATGCACAGGCGTGTTTACAGGCTCACAGGATTCCCCAGGTTAAGCGATGCATTAGCGGCTGTTTACGACAGATTTGAGTGGAGTTTACCCCCCCTCCCCTCCGCTCCACACACCAGCCCCAGATATTGGTACGGCTAGGGTTTAGTTAAAGACTGGAATTGTCAGTCACAGATGGTCGGGTCACTGAGACTGGGAGGGAGAGAAGGGGAGAGGGTGGTGTTGTTGCTGCTGCTGTTGCTGCTGCTGTTGCTGCTGCTGCTGGTGGTGGTGTTAGTGTTAGTGGTGATAACTGCGATCACTGCGTGTGGTTTTCATTGTGTTTTCCGAACTGTAGGAGGAGAAGAAAAAGGGAAAAGCAGAAGGGATACAAAAGAGCAAGTCGGAGTTTGTCAGAGATTGATTGGAGACTGATGGAGGTGCTGCTGATAAAGATTTCAAGTGCATGGGAGGGGGGAGACAGAGGAGGGGGATGTCGTTTTTTTTTTTTTCTTTAAGGAGCCTTCTGACTTTACAGTAGAGAGTGGGGTCGAGTGGAGACAAACTCAGTAAAGTTAATGTTTGGACGTTGTTGTCACTCATATTTTAAAAAGAAACAAAATGAACAAAAGACAATGAATAAATATTAATTCTTCTTTTAAATGTCCAATGGTCCCCTACCATTTCTTGGCTAATATATAGGGCACGCTCTACAACAGGGGTGTTAAACATACTGCCCGAGGGCTAAAACTGTCCCCGCTATACAAAATTATAATTATATTTTATATTTACAAAAATAATATCAATGCATAATAATAAATATTTAATATACTTGTACTTGTTTGCATGAAAATAAAGGGGAAACCAGGACTTGTTGTTATTTATAGGGACTTATGTTATGATTGTACTAGTCCGGCCCACTTGACATCTAATTAGGAATTAGTGAACCAAAATGAGTTTGATGCTCCTGGTCTAAGAATCTAGAATTTCCTGCAGAAAAAGTTCTGGTCGTAACCTGTTTCTTTGCTTTGTCGAAGGACTGAAATCCAGTTCCCCTCAAATATTCTTTTAGTTTTGGGAAAGGAACAAAAAGACCAGAACCTGTTGCTTAAATAACATGCCTTAAATGGTGGTAGTTTAATTAAAATCACAAAAGGTCGACCGCCGCTGTTCTTCTCATCGCGTAGATTCTAATCCTTGGAAAACACATCTCAGAATCTTTGACTCTTCCAGCTCGACCTCAGTTCTCTAAAAACAGCCAAACGTTACGTAACAGCAGGTCTTTCTTTTCCTCTCCTTTCATGCCGACGATTACAAGTTCATTTATAATAGATGAACGTCCGCCCTGTGGTGAGAAGTCACCGGGACGAGCAGCGGTCCATGGTCAACTACATAATTAAGACATATCTGAGGATTGTATCACGAATCATATTTTCATTTCAACGTTTCCACATTAATTGGGGTTTTCTGTCTTTAAGGGTTGTCATAGCCTTGAGCCTCGAGCCCACATGGGATGTGATCTTTAATTCCAACCATCTGCCATTTGTATTACCAAATGAAATAAAATAACAAACCAGTAAAACTGTGGTAAAAAAATTGAAATTCATATCAATTTCAATTAAAAAAAATTGAAATTCATATCAATTTCCCTTACTGCCCCCCCCCCTAGAAAAAGCTAAATGGGGGCAGGCCCCCTACTTTGGAAACCACCTGTCTAGGTTAAATTGATTCTAGGATCTTCTATAACCTTAAATGGTAAGCCTACCGCATCACCACTCTAGCGCCCCCTCCACTCTATAACCTGAAGCCCATGAATCTTCTTTATTCCATTTCGCGATTCAATTAAAATAAGGTTGAGGTTTAAATCCGGCAGGTAGATGGACCGTAGAAATACACAAGGCCATTTGTCGATTTCAGACGGCAATACTTTGTTTTTGGCATCACAAAATGTCAAACTGATTCCCTATGAAGTTCTCTTCATAATCTGAGAGTGTAAAAAAAAAAGATTGAAATGCATTTGCAAGCATTTTTAAACCGATTTGTAAGGATGTATGAGTGAGCTTCTTTTATTATTTTGGTTTTTGAACTAAGCCTTAACCTGGATACTAACATAGTGGTTATTTCTAATGGAAAACTCTCCTTTGCACCAGCCCACATTTACCAGGGAAACACACTGGTGTAATTTGATCTGTCTGTGGCAGGGTTCACCGTGTGCTCACTGCCTGGAACAGTTCTTAAAGCAGCCTGAGCTCAGCTCTACAAAATTATCCTATTTAATGTAATAAATGTAGTAGACTACACGCTGTGTTTTCTGCAGGGAGATTTTTTTTTTTACTTTCCAATAAGTATTTTTATGACCACCCTACTGAAATTTCATTTTTTTCTTTTGCGGCTGAGACATTCATTTAGTGAAGTCTCGTATAAGTGGATATCCTAAGGAAAGCTAAGGCTGCAACATAGTCGTTGTGTTGTGTTGTGTTTTTATTTGTAACTTACCCTTGTATCAAATAGTCTCTGTCTGATATAGCACCCACAGATACACACTTGGATAAGAGCTTAACCAACAGTGGAATCTTCTTAAACCGACACTAATCCATTATCCTGTGGGCGTGTGATTTCTGCTGGGAGGTGCCTCCGTGTGTTGCTCTGTTATTTCCATGCTGTTTGCATTGATGTGATCAGAATTTACATATAGCCCGTGATTGCGTACCGACTGCATACGGCACGTACTCTCTTCGGGGAGTTGACGGAACAGGATGTTCATTTAAGGATTATTGAAACGCAGCTGTATTGGCATGGTTTCACTGCAGCTACCGGCGCCGTCTAATAACAACCGCGTCACATATATACGATATGAATTAGCCAGCAGATGAATAAACGCAACAAATTGCATCTTGCACTCGTTTCCTGGTCGCCTGATGTATATGCGCAGTATGTGTGATGGCGTGTGTTGATTCCTCTCGCTGTACTGATGATAAAAACAGCATCTGTGGTGCGTTCTGCCATAGTCGAGCCCAAATCAAACACAATTATGATGTTGACACAGCTTCCAGCTGATAGCATGTACTCCGCCACAGCAGGAGTCCAGTCTTTTCAATGAAGGCCTCGTGAAAAAAAGTCACATTTATACTGAGACTCTGGCGTCGCCGAGACCTGCAGCAAAATAAAATGATTTTCCTGCTGCTGTAATTAAAAATCAACCATGGGCCTCAGTTAATAGTCTACAGTTATGTGTGTAAATGTCGAGAATCCTTCCTGAACAGATGGAGAGACAAAAAAGCTGTCTGCAGACCTCGGCTTGGCCTGTGGCTCCTATTGACCAAGGTAGAAAACAAAAAACCTCATCGGAACAGGATTTAATGAATACACAACTTACCCAAAAAGACAAGTATCGTATATTTGAGTTATAACTTGACATGTACATTATGATTTTAATACTTTCAGATGTGGTTTCGGACTATAATAATCAGACTGTGACATGAGCCAAAGCATTTACTGGACTGTGTCCAGTAACAAAGCTGCAGGTAATAAAAGACACCTTTTTGGGCTTGTAAGCTCATTTTTTGATATAAATATGGAGTAAAATAATTTCAGTTGCAGCGTAATTACAAGCATTTTGTTTTGGGGTTACTGTTTTGCTACTGTAGGTAGAAATATCCCAAAATATCCAAATGTTAGCCTAAAGATAAAATGCTAGCAAGAAAGCTCTGAGACCTTGTGATCAGCTAAAAAAAAAAAAGCCTTAAAAAAGTGAAATGTATTTGAGAAAGAAACCGAAAGAGCAAAACGAGAATAGAAATCATCAAAGTTAAAAACTAAATTGTAGGCGATACCATGAGTCTTTCGCATTTACTAACATTTTGTTATGCTCAAAGAGACTAGTCAGCCCACATATAGTCAAAATTAACACTAGGTTAGAAGCATTACAAAAATGAAGAGCAGAAATAGTTTTTTTTAAAAAGACCACTTGCAAAAAATTAGCTTAGGATGCTAACGTACTAGAGCCAGAATTAAAGCCTGTGTTAATTCCTACGTCTTTGTATGTAATCGGCTCCTGCAGTCTGCAGTTCTTATTATGTATCTTACAGTGAAAAATAGTTTTTGCCTTCAAAGCAAAAAAGAAAAAAAAAATAAGAAGACGAACAGAAGACTGAATATCCATGGACGATTCTATGACACACAGCGTGACCTGCTTTGATTTACTTAAATCATATTAAAGCAAACTGTCATATTTCCAAGGCAACAACAACTATGATGGGTCGAGACTGTTATTCTGCTGAACACCGAGCAGATGTTCTATATGTCAAAGAGCACAGAAACCCTGATCTGGCTGCGCCGGCTTTAGGCAGATGTGAGGTCTAAATGCAGAAGCACATGTCATGGAAAGGACTGTTGTTTTTTCATAATACCCAGCAGTCATCCAGGGGGTATTATAAGCTGGCTGTGTTTATGACAAACCCTCTGCACTGAGAGCTCTTTCTGCTCTGTTATTATCTTGACCTTAAGGGTTGGAGACAGTTTGAAGTTTCCATATTCCTATAATAAGGAAACAAACAGCCTGAGTGCATGTATTCTTTATTCTGCTTTTCTCTGCTCCATCTTCTCCCGGTCTGTTCTGTTCCTTTTTTTATTATATATTTTGTTCTTGTTTTTTGTTTTGTTTTTTTCTTGCTGCTAATCTAAACCCATTACAGTTAACTAAGATGCACTCTGAATGCAGGGCATCAACATCATTACTAAATGATTGCACATGCATAGTGTTTTTTGTTTTTTTTTTCCCAGCTAATTTAACGGACAAAACACAAAGTCCTTATTTTTTTTCCCTTTCTTCCAGTTGCGTTTTATCTCGTTCAAGACCTATGCCTGCGTTTACCTAAATTTGATGTACGCCGGAATTTCATTAATCTTTTTTATCCCATCACACATCTATCAGTTCTTCCATCCTCCCCTCATCCATTATTCATACTCCATTTCTACTTTATCTGTCTCAAACATACACTTAGTCCACTTCAGCTGTAAACAGATACTTGTTACCCCTCCCCAGCCCCCGACACCCTGCATCTGTTTACCCCTGTTTTTTTATCATCTTGTCCTTTTCAAAAAAGAAACACATTTGTTTTGTCACGTTTAAGCTCATTTGCTGCTTTCTCTCTTTTTTTCTTTTTTCGACTGACATTGTACTCCAGCCGCAGATAAAAGTCCCGTCCATTTATGCAGCAATTACCCGCCACCTGTGCCAACATGCTTTTGCATCTCGTGCCATTGCCGGCCTTCGCATGCTTATCGTTACGGCTGATTCTAAAGGGAAATCGATACGTAATAAGGCTCCATCGCAGCGCCAACGTGGAAGAGCACTTAGGCCGCAGAGCACAGGCAGAACTTTTGAATAGCTAACAGTTCCACCGCCTCACGATTTTCTTGAAAGGGAAGTGGAAAAAAGAAGGAACTCCAGATAAGAGAGAACTATCAATGAGGTGCAATGCTGTCGCCTCAACGTCTGATGATGAATGGGAGGAACAGTTGACATGCTGAAGCCAATAATAAAAAATATAATGAGGCATCAAAGCAGTAGTAGCGTGACCTCATGGTCTTTGATTGTAAGATGTTTATTTATATATTATTATCTATGGGCTAATACTTTACCAAGTAATTGATTTTTTTTTTCACTTGCACAGACTTTTCTGAGTTATTAATTCAACACAGGAGTCGTAAAGATTAAGAACCACTTTATATGTCCCCCAATGGGCCCTGGGAAAATTTGTCACAGCAGCAGAGACAGGATGTGAGCAGAAAAATAAAAATGAGGGCAGTGGATTTAAGGGAATAAAAGCAAAACAAAAAAAAGTACAAAATATAAAAATAACCCAGAGGTAAATAACAGTATAAGATTTTATCCAACACACTTCTATAAGCAGGACATTTCATACAGGAAGACAGAAGTGGTATTGATACCTTACAGCATTGTTTCCCAAAGACTGGGTCGCGACCCTCAGGTGGGTCGCAAGAA
>NC_024315.1:12008959-12024367 GCF_000523025.1 Cynoglossus semilaevis
GTATCTGTCCAGAAAAAGACTTGCCCTCCGACAAATATAGTTGGTGACCCCTACGCTGTATTGACCATACAGTAGATATGAGAGTGTTGGTGTGTTTCTACATTTGACCCTGTGGTGGACTGCTGCACAGTCCGGAATGTACCCCGCCCTTGTTTTATGACTGTTGGGATGGGCTCCATCTACCACTGGTGATGTTAGTGTATAAAATGGAAGGATATAATGGAAGTCTACACACTGACTCAGACAGAAGGACATAAGCAGAACAAAGCTGACGAGGTGAGGATGTGACCTAGGAGATACCTTGACACAGCTTTTGCTATACAACTTAAGTAGCTTCCAAACTGACCTTGAAACATCGAAGCAACCAGATGCTCCGCACACAGAGAGTGACCACGATATCAGACGGAACATTAAGGCTGAGGTTAGCGCCAATGGTTTGGACATGTTCTGAGGAGAGCTGTGGCGATATTGCACAAAGGATGTTGGGGTTGCAAGTCAGAGAGAAAAAGCCCAGAGATGTGTGGATGTAGGCAAAGAAAACATGAAGACAGTTTGGGTAACAATAGAGGAGGAACAGGGTAGAGAGAGCTGGAGGCATGATGAAAGATGATCCGCTGTGGTGACCCCTAAAAGAAGCAGAAGAAAGAAGAAGAAAGTGCTCTGATTTGGTTAGTTTCACTTACTGGACTGTCTACATGGAATTAGATCTTGTTGTTGCATGAACCTTGGAATAAAACCAGGCCTTTGAAATGGTTGAACTGTCAATCTTTTGTGGGGTGGATTTTTTTTTTAACCACACTGTAGCTGTGGAGACTAACAATCATTTGTACTAAGGCCTTTAGGGGTGTGTAGAAGCTGTAAGCTGTGATCATTACTTGTTTGACCTGTTCAAAGAAATCTGTTTCTAAATACACATAATTATGTGAGTTAAAAATATACAACACATGTACACACACCAGCAGAATTCCAACGTGAGATGCTTAGTGTTAAAAAAAAAAAAAAAGTATCCATGGGAAATTGAGATACATAAAAAAAAATGGAAACGGCTCTTACAAATCTTCTTGGTTTAGAACTGTAGAACCAATCTGTGGGTTCTGAACTACAATGTACCCGTCATGGATACAACAGACTAGTGTTACTAGTGAATATTATAGGGAGAAGGTACTGTACATTTATGGGGAAAAAAAAAAAAAAATCAAGGTTAATAGGTTTTTATGAGTCACACTAAATGTTCGGCTTGCTTGCTAACAGCAGAAAATATATATAATGCCATTGTCGACTTTTCTTTCTCAGGTGCAACAGATTAAACAGATTAAATTAATGTTGCTGCATTATACATCTGTAGTACATTAAAAGTAAATTAACTTAAATTGATGCACGACACTACTGCCGTCATTTAAATGGTCGAAATGTTCAAAATATAAATAAAAAAAAAGTAAATAATATAATGCACATATATATATATATATATGAAATACTATAGATAATATACAATTAATATTAAAACAGCAGGCGATTTTGTTGAAGACAGTACAAACATGTGCATCTGTTCCAGGCGTGCTCCAACGTCCTTTTGTTTCTCCCAGGTAATGAGTGCACATGATTGGGTAACAGCATTGCACTGCAGCCAAGAAAAGAACTGTGACGGTGCTTCAGGGACACAGCTCCGCTGAATATTCCAGGGTTTTGATGTGTTGTCTCTTTGATGTTGTTAGCTGCTCCACCAAAGTAGGTGGCACTTTGACAAGACCCTACCTTTGAATGTTCTTATGAGTTTGTCAGTAACACATGTCAGTATTTCACCAGGTCTTTAAGTTAAGGCCGAACAGAGAAATCTACAACATGACACAAATGTCGCATTGTCCACAAAGGCTTTGATTGCAGCAGTCAAGTACGGTACACTGTTGAATCCGCAGCCGTAAGTTTACTCTGTTATTATCTCTACTATTCTGGTTGCAACGGGCAGACTTTGATTTGTACAGATTCACAGTTTGTTCGGAAAAAAAATGCCAAAAGTCTGGGTATCATTGAGTGAAAGTTAATATTGTGCAGTGTGGAAACAGCTTTCACTGATATGGCCCAGTAAATTTAATTAAAGAACTCCTCAAAGTCACACATGGGCCATTTATTTAAAAAACAAAAATGAGGAAAAAAATGGAACCAGACCCCAAATATTAAAATTCAATGATGTATCACCAAGTTCCAGGTCTTAAAACTGCAAATAAAACAGTGATTAAGAATTACACATTTAGTTTTCAGGAAGCCATCAATAATGCTATTTTATGCAGAGTGTTGTAGTCTATATATAGTGTATTTAACTACAAATAATTAGCAGGATAAACAGAAGAAAGAAAAATAATCACACGGAAAGAGAAAGGACTTTGCTGATTTTGCAGTAAAAGTACAGATGACCTATTTTATACAGGACTGTATTTAGGTAATAATTATTTCAACTAATTAATATTCTTTAATCACTCCCGCCTCGCTAAAGCCCATTTTTAAATATGGCTTACGGTTAACCTACGGTTTAATTATAGTAAGAAAAGAACAAGGACTTGCCTCCAGTAATTTGTCTTCTGAAAAAAAAAGTGTATTGAATCAATCAAATAAAAGCAGTGGGAAGAAAGGAGGAGGTCATTTGGGTTTGTTTTTTTTGTTTTTTTCCGGCAAACTTCCGATCTTCTCAGGAAACTTTCTCTCTGCCATTGTTAGCAGGATCCTTCAGCTTCCTGGTTTTAATTGACTCGTCAGAGGTCAAGGGTGAGAGAAAGTGTGCAGCCATGTCAGAAAAGTTAAACTGTATTTTTTTTTTCTTTCTTTTTTTTTATGCCAGACAAATTTAAGCTTGAGCTAAAAGTTGTCACCTTTTGGACTAATGTTTGATTCAGTCAGTTAGAGAGATAAACAACTTCCTTTTTTTAAAGAAATGTTGGGTTTTTTTTTTTTTTTTTTGGTTAGTTCTTTGCATTTTTGACAAATGTTTAGGAGAAGTAGTGGTAGTAATCCTTGAAGTTGTCGTATCATATGTGGAAGTAAAACTTAGTAGTAGTATTAGCAGTGCTGGTAGTGGTATTATGACATTACGACTGTTCTTGGTGAAAGTATTGGTGGTAATACTAATGGCTGTAGTGAGTATGTGAAAGCAGTGGTAGAACAACTTGTTGTACTAGTATTCTTTGCAGTAGTGTTGGTAGTACAACTGGTGGTAGAAGTTGGAGAGATTTAGTACTGCTCGCTGTAATAATTATAAGGACACTTGTACTACTGGTCGTTGTCAGCAGTTGTGGTGATACTGATGGTAGTATTTTCAGTACTAGTATTATGATGTATGTAATAGCAGTGGTTGTTCTACTGCTGGTAGAGGTAGTACTGCGGCAGTACTTCTGGTAGTGATAGTTGTAGTGGTAGTACCACAGAAATAATGGGAGTAAAACTAGTAGTAGTAGTAGTAGTCGTGGAAGAAGTACTGGTATAACTGGTAATAGTGGTAGTATTGCTACTATGATTTTGGATTTTTAAAACATCAAAAAACACAAGCACTAAATCAAAGAGAAATAAAAAACTGGATGGACTGGTCCAGAGTCTCAGGTCTGATGGGATGGTCAGATGCCCCCGGGGCTTTTCATGCTATTGATTTTGGACCTTTTCTAAAGAAAACTCTGTAGACCAGGTTTCAAAGTATTCATCCAAATTTTTGTCTCGGCACTTGTTGTTTGTTTTTGCCAGTGCCGCGCCGCACGTTCTCCTGGATCTTGTTAGCGAGGATCAGTCGCAGCGCAGGTTTTTCTTTTGATCCGCCATCTTTGTTTACCGACGTTGTGTGAAGCTCGAACTTTGAAGCTAAAAGTGAGCACAGCGTTTATTCTTCTGTCTATGAAGTCGGAGCTCGTCGACACAATGCCGCCCACCAGGAGTACATCGCATTTATTTATTTATTTTCCCTCCCCACATTCTGACCCAGCATAAAAACCGAGGCAATTAAAACTCAGACACGGATGGTAGAACCAGCGCGGCGCAGCAGGGGGACGATCCAATATGGCCCTGGTCACACACAGTAAACAGAGCGCTGGGAGGAGGTGCTGAGGGAATGGGCAAAAGAAGAAAAAAAAAGAGAGGGGAATAGGTTATGTAAATGACCCTGGACTCTGACAAAAGGGAGTCAATGAGAGTTCCTGCCCGATGATGGGAGCAGAAAGTTAACTACATGAACTGAGCGGGAGAGCTAAGAAGCTAATCACTGCTTTGTCTCCATTATTTCCTGGACTTTTCCTTCTAACAGAGCTCGTACTTTGGAAGAATTTATGGATAATTGAATATTTTGATTTAGTTTATAGAAAAAAAATATGTTGAATACTTGATGTTCTGGTTTTAACCCTGTCAAAATGAACATTGTGCAAATTAATTTCTAAAATAAAATAATAAAACTTTGAACAACTACAATCACGATTGATCCCCAGCTACCCTCTGATTGGTCGGATTACAAATGTCAGTCGTAAGTGTTTGACAACTCTGTGATCTATGATCTGATATCAGGCAACTTTCACAAATGAGGCTTAGTCAAAAAGTTCTAAGACACATGTTAGCTTTCCACAGGCTCTTTCAAAGCTTGTTCAGACTCACCTCAGGATTTCACAGGTGTCATCATTATATCTTCTTTTTTTTAGTTCAGTGCTGAAACACAGATCAATAGCCAACACCACATGAGCTCTTTTGCTCTTTTCAGTGTCTAGTTTACGCCGAGCACGGTGCTCTTTTCAGTGTCTAGTTTACACCGATCTACGCCTTTTAGATCAAATTACTTCTTTCAGTCAATCGAGCATTCAGTTGGGTAACAGTTTATGAAATTAAAGGTAGAATGTGTTCAAATTGCTAAGGCTCAATAACGGTTTATTTCAGGTTTTTTTTTTTTTTAGAGAGAGAACAGAGAAAGAACAGTGAAAGGGAAAAGTTGCAACTTGTGACCTGGAACAAAAGAGTTAAAGACTTCACTCAGATTTGTTTAGACTTCGATGGAGCGAATACAGAGAAATAGCTTTGTTATTTACATAAATGTTTGTTTTTTGGGTTTTTTTTTTTTTCTTTGAACTTTTTGGCTCAGCCACATTTCTTTCCACCTTATTTGGGCCACATTTGGTGTCCTCACTGATCTGTGATATTATTCATTTCATTCAAGCCCCTTTTCCACGGCTGCAGAGTGTGGCTGACTCGAGAAAGAGCGACAGGATGTCGGAGTACATGTGGGTATATTTTCACGCCATTCTGGTGCGAGAGCCTTGGCCTGCTTTTCAAAGCCCGGTGCCAGATGGTGGCAGCATCTTGTGAGGCATAGGAGGAGAGAAGAAAGAAAGAGAGTAAGTGAGCGAGGGAGCTAGAGAGAGAGAGAGAGAGAGAGAGAAAAGAAAACAAGCTTGACTCCATAATGCCAAGACCAGATGAGAAGACGTAACCCATATCAAACACGCACAAACACACACACACACATACGACACACAGACATCCAATCTCGCTTCTTCATCGCAACTTCAAAAGGCCACTTTAAGAGATGTTCTTTCACAGGAGCCTAAGATCAGATGAAGCATGAAAGTTACACTACAAACCATCTGTTCATCCCGCTTAGAGAGTCGTACGTTTATTTGTGCAGTACAGTTACAACAGGAGGTTCACATTTACTCTTTGACGCTCTGCATATAGTCTCACTTCGATTTTTTTTTTTTTTTTTTTTGACAAAAGATGTAGGTTTCAGTAGCAGAATACCAGTGTGTGCTAGGATATCAAGCACTGGTGGGATCATAGTACCTCAGTAGACTTGTTATGTCCATGCACTTGGTACAACTGCTAACCAGGCTTCAGCTAACTACTCCTGGATACTGGTTAGAACTCCAATATTGCCAATCTGGGATAACACCTACTGTATTCATAGACATTTGTAAAATCGAATGTAACCACCATACAAGAACATGTACTTCTAACACAGAATTCATACCTGAATCCTGTGAAACCAGCCATCTCCAAAACATTTTTCATTTTATATTATTTATTTATTTAATATTTAATTATTATTTATTATTATTATTAGTAGTAGTAGTAGTAGTAGTAGTAGTAGTAGTAGTAGTAGTAGTAGTAGTATTGTCAAATGTTGCGGTTTTCAAAGAATTTTAACTCCAGGGCAATTTTTTAACCCAACTGTAATGGCAAAAGATACTTACTTATGCTAAGCTAACAGGTTTTTAAATTTTAAAATGTATCATTTTAAATGAGTTTAACCTGTATTTTAGTCCTCAATCCATGCAAAAAAAAAAAAAGGTTTTCACCTGCTTTGAACATGAAAACACAGCTTCTGTGGCAAATTTGCCCTTTTCACGACGACCGCCCCACCTCTATAGGATGTTATTTATGAAATACGGCCCCTCTAAATCATGTCGCAGCAGCTGGGATGTTATTTATGAAATACAAGAGGCCCCTCTAAATCATGTCGCAGCAGCTCCCTGCTTACAACAGTGTTTTAATGTGGGTTTTAATTCAGGAAGTTGGGCTGGTGGCGAGCGAGACCTTAATGGCGCGGTTGTGTTAGCCGGCATATGGCGAGGTCAGACGGTTAAGACCCTGTTTGGAGCAGTAAAGAGGTGCAGCCCAGTCCAAAGTACAAAGATTATACAGACATGACCCCATAAATACATGATCCTGGCTGCTGTGCAGCCCTTTACATCCTCTCCACACACGATGTATGCACCACACTGTGAGGACGCTCTTGTTTCTGTGTTCGGGGGACTTAAAGGCCCGATGAAGGGGATAAGGCAGGTCGAGCCGACTGCAGATTGAACTGCAGTTAAATTTTTAAATCTGTACGTCAATAAACCTTTTGTGTAACACAAGTGGAATTCTCCGGGTGCATGTTTTATTAATAGCACACAATATTGTTTCAGCAATGTTACAAATCCAAAAATGCTGAATGTTAATGATCGCCGCTCTTGCACTGAAGAGAAATTGCTGGACTGTTTTAATCACAGCAGCTCATTGCCTGCTGGATTTCCTCTATTTGTTCAGTAATTAGGTTTTGCAAACACATATGATCAGTGAACCCAGTCGAGGTATTATATTCCATAAAGTGGCAACATGTGCACTGTTCCCGGGCAGGGAAAATGACCTGCCAGCAGCCAAACTAATGGCAGCCTGCTTACACCATGGAGGTGTCAATCATCTCAAGGACTCTGAAAAGTTGTGACTTTAGGGACTTTCTAAAGGGGAGCTAAGGCCAGGCTTGCAATCTCCAGGCTGTAAAGTGACCACAGCGCCAGGATGACAGCGTGATGGTGGATTATATGATGCAACGTCAGATGAGGGTTAGAAACAGTTTGACCTGTTGTTGAATCAAATGTATTGCTGTGTACATTTCTCTATGTGTCTGACTTTACCTACCTTGATCCATAATCCATCCATCCATCCATCCATCCATCCATCCATTGATCCCTCATGCATCCAACCATCAATCTATCTATTCACTACCACTACCATTATCCATATTCCATTCGTCCATTCAGCTATATTTCCATCTGTCTACCCATACTACAATAATTTAACAATCAATCTATTCATCCATCGAAACCTCCATGCATCCATCCATCCATTCATTCATCCATCCATCCATTTATCCATCTATCCATAAATCCATCCTTCCACCCTGCCATTCATTTATCCATCTATCTAATCCATGATCCCATTAACGAACATTAACATATGTAAAAACTTCACTCTTTACGGTGTCAAATAAGAAGGGCATGAAAAACAAATGGAAAATTGGTTGTGATCATAGTCAGAGTTGATTTAAAGACAGAGTTGAAAGAAATCTATTTGTGTTGCTCTAATGTTCTTGCACTAGACGTTGAAGTAAAAATGTCGCATATGAGACTTTGATAAATGTTTAAAAAGATTTTAAAAAAAAAACAAAAACACACAAACAGCTCCGGCCTAAAATGGACATGTAGTATATAAAATATAGAATAAACTTGTAGAATATGAAATTGCACGCTTTGCTAGCTTCCGGAAAATAAATAAATAAAGCCTCCAAACATCACAGCCTGACAATTTACATAATTTATTATCAACTTATGGCTGCAATGAAAGGCTTTTATCTGCCTTTTCATTCAAAGCGTGCTTCTGTGTTCAGCAAGGCAAAAACAGCAAAGCTAAGAGGCTCTCCAGCCTGTCGTCGTTGAGCTTGCTATGACAAAGAGAGACGAGTGGCATTTTCAGATGCGTTCCTTATTACCTCCCCGCTTCCCCACTCCCACCCCCACACACACACACACATTTTTCCCTCGTCTGTCTCTCTCGCCGCTCACTTTCCCACCAACTCTCTGCTCTTTCTATTAAAATCTGTGTTTTTTTTGTTCCCATTAAATGAATTATACCCATTACTCTCACTGACAACTGTGCATTGAGTGTGCATGCCCCGACTTAACATTGTTCTAAATCCTCTCAGCGTTATTGCAATGAGACATTCATCATAATAATTAACCATTTTGACATCTAATTCAGGCTAATTAATTTGAGGGGGCGGGGGGGGGGTTGCAAAGCTGACTTACACATGAAGTTATGTACGTTTTTTCGAAAAAAAAAATACTTTTCAGCTAACTGCTAATCACAGCAACAGTCAGTCAGTCAGCCTTGATGGACTTTAAATGCGTACACACACGTGTTAAATGGGTCACTGTTCCAATGACGGTGATCCATCCTGATATTGTCTGTTACGGCTGATGCAGAGTGTGCATCACCGTTCCAAAATCACCGTCAACCCTCCTCTGAAATGCTGTATTCTCGGTGTGTGAGCAGTGTAATGTAATCTGAATGGAGCTGATCTATTGGTTGTCTCCTTATTGCTCAATGACTATGGAATGCTGCAGGCGGAATATTGATAGGCTTTCATTCCTTTTGCATTTGCCCAAAGGCTGTTTTTATTTGAGGAGACATGAGGATATTATTAGCGATTGGCTTCTCTTTTTTTTTTTTTTTTTGTTTTCTGAGGTTTTACATATTGATCAAACCCCAATCTCAAGTTTGAGTTTTTGCCTGGATTTGCTCTGCTCCAGGTCTGTCTGTCTCTCTTCCCGTCTGTCTGTGTTAATCAGTGTCGTCACATTCAGTGTACTGATTACCTGTTCATTAGTCTCACTGGTGTCACCTGGTACATATACCTCTTTCCTTCAAGAAGTCCTGGTTGGCTCAGTCGTCCATGTGGTTGTTTGGTTGTTTCTGTGTACCATGTTTCTGGAGTTTCCTGGTTATTGATGATTTACCGGTGAGTTGTTTTGATTTGGGTACTGATGTATAAACTATATATAACTTACATACTTGTAACTTGAGCACCTCAAGTTACAAGAACGGATTATGCTCTTATCTCGAGGTATTACTGTGCAGACATCTTGCAACTTTTTCAGTCACCTGTTTATCCAATGTGTTAATGAAGTGTGGAAACAGTAATTTCGTCTTGAATCTTAATGTCATTTCGTACCCTTGAGCTTTTGATAGAGTGAAGAACCACACTGGTGATAAGTATATCGGTGTTGTCCGACAGCTAATTTGTAAATTCCCTATTAAAGGTATAGGAGAAGTCTAAAAGATCTTTGGTGTCTTCAGGCAGACGTCAAAAAACCTTTGCGTAAATTTGGTGTTACTGCATGTACTTTTCAGCCGGACAATACCTCATCCTGCTCACAGTTCAAAAATAAGGGTTCACAGACATAAAGGATTGGTACTCTAATATAGTCTGACCCCATGTGAAGGGTAAATATTATCCTCAACTGCAACAAGTACAACAAGAACGAATGAGTTTGTCGTCTCTGTCTGACTATATATTTTTTATCTGCTGAACATCCATCTCCTTCTGTCAATATGTGTTTTGTAACATCACAGGGACTGTCTCTGAAGTCTATCACAAGGCATAAAAAAATAATAATAGTATCCGGGTAATATATTCATAACTCCGTTCAAATGCAGCCTATTTGCACCAAATTAATTTCAAACAAATTAATTTCACACATCGGGGGTTTTCTGGTGTTTATGCTGCACCTCGTCTCTGTAACAAAACTGCTTTTGTGTCATTTTGGGGAATTTTTGTTATCAGCTATTATATTAAATAACTCAGTCTAATGTCGCCAAATTCATTTCACACATCAATAGTCTCCCGCTGGTCATACTACAACACTTATGCAGGGATAATAAAATAATTTACATTTGTTTAATTTTGGTGAATAACAGAAGATTAGGGCCATTAGTTGCCCAATTTAGGGAAATAGAAAGGGGGAAATTGGAAATGTGCAAATAATAGCAGTATCAATGTCATTCCTTCATGTATGTCGGGTACTTTAGCGTCGGTTGCGTAGCAACAGATTTTTGTATAAGTAGGTTTTTGTGCAAAGGGGGTGCAGGATCAACATGGACTCCTCACTAAGTGGTCAGGTGATCTACACAAAGTACAAATGTGACACTATGCTCCATTTTAAGCCGAGCAAACATACAGTATAAAATACTTTTTGGACTTTTAAACACAAAATATTCACTTGGCAGCATGTTTTAGGACATAATCTTACATTTTAGTGCATTTCGGGGACTTTTTGGTGATTTTTGAAATATTTACAAAAAATACCCTTTTGACCCCTCACTCATGGTTTTGGGTGATTTTTGAAATATTCATACTGTATGTAGTACTCAGAGGGATGTGATTTTTCTTTTTTATTCCAACGAACAAAATACCCAAGATATTCTGTTTGTTTTTTTGTTGTTCTAGATAATAATGAACATATCAATTATTAAGTAAAGTTCAATATGAATATCCAGATCATTTATGTGTCTCATGTTTAAATATCAATACTGCGTATACTGTAGAGGCACAAGTGCAAAAAACCCGACCACTGCAACCAGGCATAAGCAGTTGGTTGTCAAATCGTGGTGTGCTTTAATGGCGTGTTCTCTATTAAATGCATTTTTAAAAAGCAGTGCAGTCGACCATTGCTGAACTTTGGAAATAAATAAAGTAGTCAGTAAAAAAATCAATGTGGTTATCAGCTAAGGATTCAATCAGTTGCTAAATGTGCATGACTTTTAGAACCCTCAGGCTGTGTTTTAATAACCCGTGGTACAAAGGGATTTCTTCTTCTATTGTTGAAAAAAAAATGATCCAAAAAAATATTTTCAAACATAGCCTGGCCTAGCACGAAACGGATGAATCCAAGTCTGGTGTTGTGAACAGTTCCTTTTCCATGGACAGTTTTGATGTCAAGGATGAATTTTATTGTTTGCTTTTGCGGTAATAATAATACATTTTATTTATAATAATTTCAAGACTTGCATTTGAAACAGAGAAGCTAACAATGTAGTCAGAAAAGATCTTTTTTTTCTCAAAAAACTGTATTTTAGTACTGTTTAATTGAACATATATATCGATTTACATATTTTCATTGATAAGGAATTGCATTCATCAACATAAAAACATGTGGATTTGAATAATTAAAAAAAAAACAGGCAATAATGGCTAAACACAACGTAGGTCTGAGGGACGTCGCATTTAGCCTGGTTGCAGGCGATTTTGGCTAACGTCCACGTTTACTGTATAATCACGCTGCCATGTATCATCGTGTTGATCCAGCAGACGCCGAATGAATCACAAAATCGATTGTCTGTGCCAATTTTTATACTGTAGCTGCTTCACGCAAACTCATTCTGAGGAAAAGGTTAGTCATCCAGTATTCGTTACACATTTTCAGGACATACCACACAGCGCTGGCCTGCTGGTCTAAGATGTATTCATGTACGTGGAAATCCTCCCGCTGATTTTGTGCAGTTAGGACAAAAGTATGACTTACCATGAATATTGGATGTGAGAGAACCATCTTGAAAAATCATGTCCTTTCTAAATTGGCGTCCTGTTGTCATATGTAGATAGGCCTGACCATTAGTGCTGCGAAAATTGATGGAATGCACATGCAGGTGACTGAGGCGGTAGACACAAGTGTGGAGCAGAACTACACAACCCCGGTTCTGTCTCACTGACTTCTGTACTTAACTGTTTTAGTTCTGCCTCGGTTGCAGATGGAGACCCCGCTGCGAAAACTCAGACACAGAAACCACTCAGGACAAAGAAGGAGAGAGAAAAACAAACACGGTTTTACTTCGACTTCTTCCTAACTCAAAGTTCTCTACTCCTAATGGTGGTTCACTCCTGTTTTGTTTTTTGTTTTTTCCTTCACTCTCTGCTTGCATATTTAGTTGTTACATTGTCATTCCTGTTGTCATTTTGTATTTCTGTGCAGGAGTATTCTTGGGAGGCAGCTCTGCAGCGTTCTTGGAATAGGTGTGCAGAAATGGTTTGGCACGCACGCACGGGGATCTCAGCGTCTTGCTGTGATTGTTTTTCGGGAAAAATGATTAAGGTTTATTAGCATGAGGCTCCACAGCTCTGCTACCTGATCAGTCAGATGCCACAGCAGCTGTTGCATGAAATTCCCTGCCTCCGTAAGAAAGGCGGGCCGGGGTTCTGGGCTGGCAGGGGGCCACTGGCAGCCTGGTTAACGCTGGAAAGATAAAAGGCTGGGTGTCTGTGTGTCGGCCTGTAAACAAGAGATCTGTGTCTGGCTGAGGTGTAAACAATGGCTAAAAAGAATCTGGCTTAAATGTTGCCAGGGTGTTTGACCTTGTTTGACAAATTAGGGAACAAACAAAAAAGTGAGCTGAAGTTCCACAACAGTGTCCGGATTTAGGAACTTTTGGCCCGTTTTTGGATCTCTACATTGACTAAGTAGCTCTACTTCTCACCCTATAGATGGCGCTAAGCAAATAAACGGATCCCTGAATCTAAATATATACATATATATAGTACTTCTTTTTTTGTTTTTTGTTCTACCATATTTTCTGGACTATAAGTCGCACTTTTCTTCATCCTTTGGCTGGGTTTGCGACTTATACTCAGGTGCGACTTATATATTAGAATAGATAATTTCAGATGTTTGTTATTTTCACATTGACTGTCGCTAGAGGGCACTCTAGGCTCGTGTACCAGTATGTGCTACTCCTGTACCACTGAAAATGTACGTTTAATATTTTTACACAGACAGCCAATAGAGGGCAGTTTAGCTTGTTGGTGCAACTTGTACTCTGAGGCGACTTGTTCTTCAGAAATATGGTACTTAGAAATTAAGGATGTTTAATATATAGTATTGTTCTAATGAGAATAACATTTAGAGCCTGGCATTAATAAGGAGATCTTCAACTGTTAGAACATTGTAGGTAGTTAATATTTTGAAGTCAAATAACTAACACTAACTAACAAAAAATGTAGGACATTTTTATATTTGTCTCTGGCTTCCAGTATGTATTTAAAGGAAAAAAATAGCTACCACGCAGTATGTTCTGGACATAATTAACCATGTTGACATTTTGTAGGCTGCAACCTATATTGGCTAACAGGATGAAAATACCCAGGTATATTTAGACACCTTTACCCTCACACAGAGCTTGGTACCCAACATCCTTAGATTTAGTTCAAATTTGTGACATTGGATTAAGCTTGTTTGGTATATTTTCTTTTGCAGCCTAAACACTAGGTTGCCACTCTGCAAAATTGCTTTTATTGTTGCCATTGATTGGTTTTCAGTCATCCACCAATACCAAACAGTCACATCACATCTTAGAACAACACTTCCCTCTTTCCAGCTGTTTCAGCTCTTTGTTTGATTTGTCAGTCGTTTTTAAAACACTGTGGTCAAACTTTGAACGCAGCGTTTGTGTTGTTGTTTTAGTTTGTGTTGACATCCACTGATTGAAACATGGAGAGTCAGTTAAACCACCTCCAGAGGTTCTGCATTGTTACAGGCAGACTGAACATAAATGCCAAGGTCTAGTCAATTCAATCGTGTGAAATGATAATTTTACATGACTGCTCCAAAGCACTGAGGCAGAAGCAGAAGCAGCTTAAGCTGCCATCGAGCAATTAAATTACAAGCCCTATTCTCTGTGCACATGTTTTAAAATAATGAATGTGTGACTCCGAGCACCTGTTGACGGAGTAGGGTGGAGGCCGACTAGAAAGGAAGCAGTAAAAAAAAAAACACCTTTAATGTGGTAACTTTTGATTAATTAATTGCAGACACAATTGTGTTAACTTGTTAAAAACAGCACATTTAATTGCATCTTTATTCACTTCTCCCACACCTGTAAAACGGAGACAGACACCAGGGCCCATGTGATGGCGAGAAGAACCTGAGTGATGTCAGAGCGCAAGAACAATTTGTGAACTTCCTGATTCAGTAATAGTTGTGAAAATATGTAAAAAATAAAACTTTTTTTTTTCAAGCTAGAATTACTACAATACAAAAAAATGTAACTGTGAATCAGACATCAGAGTTAACGTTAGCTACCCACGTCCTAGTACGGTGCAGACGGCCTTTATTTTCTACCCATAGTTTGGCTCCTTAGGCGCCAAAATAAATAAATAAAAATAAAAATTAATTTTGTCTTACTTTATTATCTTATTATTATTATTTTTTTAAATGTTCATGATACGGTCCGCATTGGATGGTGGCCAAATTTGGCCCGCATGCCACCAGTTGATGTTCTCTGACATAAGGTTAATGTCTTTTCAGACATATAACAATATTTATATTTATTTCTTGTGTGAAAGTAGTCACGTCGGGGGCAGGGGGCCGAAGTGACTCGTGGTTAGTGCTTTTGCCTTGCATTAAAAATGTCATTGTTTGTATTTCTAGTGGTGACCTTTCGTATGATGTTTACATGTGTGTGTGCCTACTAAAAAAACGATGGAGAAACAAATTGTCCTCTTCCTCAAACTACCATCCTCCACATAATAGCATCAAATCAGATGACATAAACGCTCAGTTTTTCCGTAGGTGTTTGAATGAACCTCACCAGCGCAGCAACAGCCCTCCTCCCAGCCACCCCTCCTCCCAGCCACCCTGCCTTCTCTTCAATTGGCATAAATAAGTAGACTTATTTGCTAAATGAACTACCTTACAAATAACGCAATTAAACCAAACTGGAGCTCTCTGCCAAACCTAGAGTTAGTTTAAAATAGATTGGCGCCGTTACAATCACTTAAGTTTCAGTACTTTACAGGGACTATGGATGTTTGTAGCAGCCAGTTGGAAATCCGTGCACATACAGGAAGAGAAAGAGATTCATGCAAGTCTTCCCTCCTTCCCTCCCAAAGCTTTCTCTCCTTTATCTAATCTACGGCTTATTGAATATGTTAATTATAATGAAAGGCCTATCTCGCCCTTGGTTTAATTTGTTTTTTGCCTTTTTTTCTGCTCTCTTGCACTCTCCCTCCTGTGTCTGTGTGAATGAGTGCATCTCTTTGTGTTTATGTTCGTGTGGTTGTGCATAATTACGCAAGAGGGT
>NC_024315.1:12024374-12024836 GCF_000523025.1 Cynoglossus semilaevis
TCCGTGCTCCGACACACTGTGTTACACTGCC
Organism: Cynoglossus semilaevis; assembly: GCF_000523025.1. Lineage (NCBI taxonomy): Eukaryota > Metazoa > Chordata > Actinopteri > Pleuronectiformes > Cynoglossidae > Cynoglossus > Cynoglossus semilaevis. The sequence continues at coordinate 12,024,406 of NC_024315.1, forward strand.
ACCTTTTTAATGGGGGGGAATGGAACTCGGCCGATGATGTCACTGCGGTCTCGGTGGGATAACGATGCTCTTGCACTGGCACAGATGCATGTGCACAACCAACAACAACACACCATCAAAGCCCGTCCAGCATCAGGCCCCGGGGAGTCGGGAGGTGGAGGAGGGTGGAGTGTGTAACCGTGGAGACCTGCCTTTGGTTGGTGAACTCCTATCTGCTCGCGGAGCTCCTGCCACGTTGTTGGCTGTTGGGCGCCATCGCCTTGTACTTTGTCAGTGACACCGGAGATGTCCATGATGCTGAAACGTAAACCCGTGTGGTGAACTCACAGAGAATTATCTTCCCACTTTATTGCAACACAAAGAAAATCAAGGCTTTCGTTTCTTTTTTTTTTTTTTTTGGTGAAAAGTCTTTCAAAAAGCCGCCCCGTAGT
>NC_024315.1:12025219-12070673 GCF_000523025.1 Cynoglossus semilaevis
ACGCACACGTTGTTGGCTGTTGGGCGCCATCGCCTTGTACTTTGTCAGTGACACCGGAGATGTCCATGATGCTGAAACGTAAACCCGTGTGGTGAACTCACAGAGAATTATCTTCCCACTTTATTGCAACACAAAGAAAATCAAGGCTTTCGTTTCTTTTTTTTTTTTTTCTGGTGAAAAGTCTTTCAAAAAGCTGCTCCGTAGTTGCTTTTTGGACCACTTGCTGAATAGAATGTATTTATTTGGCAAATTGTGAAGCCCACGCGGCAGGAGGGTAGAGTTAGAGTTACTGCAACGGGCAGTCTGTCGATAATGACTCCCATTTAACCGGGGGAAGCGTTGTTTTCAGTGGCGAGCCGATTCCACTCACTGCAGCATTTGTGATGAAAGTAAACGTTGATAAATTAGGGTGGGAAAAATTACACTGTTCCGCTTTGGGACTTTGATCTCTCGCTGTCTTTTTAGTCTTTATTTGGAGAATGTGTCGTAGCGTGACTGTGAGTGTACAGTTCTGGGGACTAGGAAAATGCTATTATCGTGTGGACACTTTAACCTTGTTTGACATCTTGCATGTCCCACCCAACTCAACCAACCCCCCATTGAGTAAGAGGGTACTTTAAAGGTTGAAGATTTAGTTTGGGGTAACGCTGGGATTAGAATTATGGTGGGATTAAGATTAGAGTGAGGTGAAGGATCCATATGAAGTCATTATTTGTAAAAGCTAAGGATGGGCTAGGAGCTAGCCTGGTGCGTTAGGTCTGAAAACTAGTGTGTGAGAGAGAGTGGGCGAGAAATAAAGAAGACAAAGCAAGGGTTCAGAACATTAATAACAGTGGAGAACCGTCAACTTCGATGTGTTAAATTACTGGTTCTGAATGGTGGATACACACAGTGTGTTAGCAAGTCATTAGCCATGAATGTAACCTTCTCTGAAACACATGTTAAAATATTTTTTTAAAAATAAGATATTGGATTTTGTGTAGAGATGTGAGCTAATTTAATAAATGATAAAGGTTGAATTTGCTTAGGAGGCGGCAGGAACACAAATAACAACACTTTTCAAGTTGCAGAACTGAGGTTGTGATATAACTGTAATATAAATGGTTCTGGTCTCACGGCAGGGCATGAGATAATTATTTGGAAGTTCTGTGGAATTGTTTCTCCCCTGATACAGGAATTATCTGCACCCTTTTTAGCAGATTGAGCGCAGATTATGGAGAGTGCAAGAGATTAAAATGAATCATTAGATCAGGCCTGGTTCCTGTTTCCTTTTGTTTTTGCCTCCACACATTTCCCGAGAACCGTCACACCATTTCCGAAGGTCCAGTTTCCAAAGGAGGTGACAGGGATTACAGTGTTGTCTCAAGTATGTCACCAAAGAGGTTTCTGATTGCAGCTAACAGTGTTTCGTTTTAGTGCCACTCATTCTCTCCCACTTTCTCATGCCTTATATACAGTTTGAGCATTCGTATATGTGACTCACGTTGGAAAAATATAGCCATACGTGGCTTGTTGAGACAAATACCCCCTTTTTCACTTTCAATCAATTGCCAGGACACAAACAAATGTCTTGACAGAAGAATGAACCAGTTTACGAAAAACCTGTTGTTAAAAAGAATTATTTCTCTCCTTCTACCCTTGCACTGATTTCGAATTTCGATTCTATCGTCATCAAACACCTGCCAAACACTTAATCAAAAACAGACAAGGGGAGATGCTGAGAGATGCTACGATGCATGAGCCAATCAGTGCGAGGAACAGAAGAGCACGCTCAATTAGCCAATAGTACACCGAGTATAGATTGTACAACCAGTAGTATGCTGTGTACGATCTCGTCTAGGTAAACAAAGCTACCAGCGGTCGTTCGCAAATGCACTTAGCTCAATTTTAAAATAAAAATCCACATTTATAAAGCCACATTTTTTATGTCTTTGAGTTTATTTTTTGATTTATTTCGCGATATAGAAAAAAAAAATCTGCGAATTGATGTAGCGAAAGGTTAACCACGGTATAGAGAGGGAACACTAAATATATATATATATATACATATATATACAATATATTGTATGTATATATATATATTTTGTGTATACATGTGTATATACAGTATATTTATAGGTATACACATATACTGTATATGTTTATATATTTATACAGTTTAACTTTATCAACAATAGTAGCTGTCTTGCAATTCACATATATGGATGCATATATTCATACATATATACAGTATATGATGTATGTATATATATATATATATATATATTCATAAATCATAGGTAAACATAGGTAAAAAAACAAAAGTGGTTGTATTTCTTCATTAGTTTTGGAGCTCAGTCCAGTATATTTTAAATACATCAACCATGTTCTCAGCAACCACCTGGTGCCATCATCCTAGTCCATTTCTCTCGCACGTTGTGTAAAGGAAATTAAAACTGAAGCCGCAGCTGCTGCAGACATTAATAAACATCAGTATATGAGCGGGCATTAGCATTTATACACTGTGCGTGACGTAGACACCGAATGAGGATTTTAAGAGAGGCCAGACATGGACGGACACACAGGCCGACCCCTGTGATAAAATATGAAACATAATGAAGTAACTGACCCTGAGTCAATGCAAGGGCAGCAAGATATTGACAATAAAAAAAATGTGACATTTTTATTTCATCCGACTTCATAGTGGTTAAATATGGTATTATATATACATATATATATATTTTCTTTTACAGTGGTCCCTCTTTATATCGTGATTCTACTTGCACTCCCTCAGTACATCGCAGACTTTTTTTTATTATGATTCCGCAAAATTTTTCACTGTATCGCAAAATATTGCAAAATACAAACTAAGAGGCATAAAACAATTGTACATATGAACGTTTTGGCTTTAAAAATGAGATAAGAGCTAAACAATTATACATATGAAAGTTTTGGCTTTAAAAATGAGATAAGAGCATTCGCAAACGATCGCTGGTAGCTTTGTTTACCTAGATGAGAATAAGTAAACAATTTAATACCTATCTGGACTCTACTTCGCGATTTTTCCTATCCCGATGGGTCTTGGAACACAACTACCGTGATAGGAGAGGGATTACTGTATATATATAGCTTTGTTTTTTATCATTAAAAATTATTTGGGAAATGGAAAAGTGTTCAGCAACATTTTGTATTTTGTTACTTCATTGTGCCTCTCTGGTGGAGGAAAACTAGTAATTTTGGAGAAACAAAATACCAGGTTGTGGTTCCAGTTTAATTTTCTTTTGACAAGACATTGCATCTGAGTCCTCAAATTTGCTGTCAACTTTTAAAAGATTTTATAAGATTTGGACAGCGCTGTCAACTTGGCGAGCTCGGCAAGAACAAGGCACATGCATTACTGTTGATTGGGTTCGTAGAAAAAGCAAAACTAAATCATGGTTCAATCATTCCGCATGGCTGTTGGAAACCCAGATGCTAGTATGAAAGCTGGGGACACATTACAGAACCTTCCCAGTCTTTACAGACTGTAGATATTTGGAAGACACATTAACAGTGATATCAGCAGATTTGTTTTGCAAGATGGCTAAAAGACAAAAAAGATGTCATAGTTTCCAGTAGGAACTCCAAATGGGAAACGTCTCCATTTACATTTAAACTCTTTTATGTGTGGTTTTCCATTAGGAAAATTCATTTTTTGGGAGAAGGATTTTGAGGAATGTCTTTGGCACCAGGTCACAAAGTTCTTTCTGTAGTATCTGAAGTCTTTCAGTTTTAAGAAAAGAAAGGTTTCCATTCAAGTTTGGTTAAAAAAAAAAAGTTGTTTGATTTTAAAGTACCGTAGTTCAATTTTTTTTTTTTTTTTTTGGGGTTTAAAAAATCTCCAAAACAACGGACAACTTTTGGGGGTTTCACTCTTTGTTCAACAGTTTATTACTAGCTTTGACACACATTTTAATTAGTGGGACGGGCGCCACACTTGGCGTGATTGGAGAGATATGACAGCTAATTAAGTGTAGAATGAAGACGACTCGACCTTGCAGTTCTGACGGACATCTAGAGCAACTTTGTCAAAGGAATATATTACATTATCTGTGCATGCCAAAACTTTGATCATTTATTTTAGGCTGCGGGTTGCGTCACTTCTGACGGAGGTCACGTCATCAGCGGTGTGTGTTTTCCATGAGTGAATAACAAGTACGTATCCAGGCTAACGCGGGCTCCAAACTGTCTACTCTTTACTTCTACAAAAGTCAGAGAACGACGATTTGAAGGGAGATATTTTCTCACATCATGACTTGGTATCACTCTTAAAATAGAGGGGGCAGAAAACTTTACTCTTTCTCCTTTGATCTAATGGATCACTGTCTTTCACTTATGAGAAAGAGCAGGCTATATGAATAATTACAATTCATATGGTTGGCACACAGTGGTTTGAAAATGCTTTATCATTAACTGTCAAGGATTTTTGATGTACTGTTTTCTCCAGCTGAGGTCGCTAAAACAAAATTTACAACAATGTTTTCATCAGTTGCGTTTGTTGACACAGTTTAAGGGATGCACCATTAGATACAACTTTGGCAACGCGGTAAAAAACAGAGAAAACAAAGTGTCACATGTCTTGTTTGCTGCTAATCCTGGGTAGTTAGCACTGCTAGTTGTTACAAAAACACTAATTACACTCTATTTCATACATAAACCAAAAAATAATGATCTCAAACTTCAACAGTGCTATACAACAAAAATAATTATTTTATTCTTGACCTAATATACCTCGATCCATACTGTGAAATGGCTATGCTAAGCTAGTCTTGCTAACTCCCCTGCCTTAGTTCTTCTTCAGGGTTGTTCTTCTTCCACCTTTTTTTAATGACCTTAAAGTACCAACTTAGTCATGGCCAAACTTGGCTAATCAAGCTAAGTTTAGCTAGCTCAGTTTTCCAGTCTTCCACACGTAAATAGCTCTTGGCATAGGCAACATGGGTGGTTATTTAGAATGATACTGCAAAAAAAGTGCTATGGAGCAATTGGGGGCGCCAAACCACAATCTCGCTCAAGGTGCAAAAAGGGTAATATTATTAATTTAGATTTTTTTAAACTTATTTTTGAAGTCACAACTGTCTACTTCAACATTTTGGATATTGAAAAAAAAAACTAGATTAAAGTTGCAAAAAAGGAAAATATTTTATTCAGTTTGAAGGTGTTTTTTTTTTAGAGGGTTTGTATCTTTTTTCTTTGACAGAATTTTAAAAAATCCTGAAACCTGAAATAAGCAATTATGCTGTTTCGTTACAGTTATGGAAGGTATTATAATTTTTTTTAATCACCTTCTTTATATTTATTAGTTATCTTAATAAATAACATTTTTGCAATGAATAGAGTGTGGGAAATTTGGTTTGGCAAGTTATTCTTCTGTATTTCAACCTCATCACCCAGTTTTGATTGCAATCAACATAAAAATATTCCTTGTGTTTTTTTTCTCTCCTTGAGTTTTTTTTTTTTTTGCAGATGCCCGTTTATAAAATGTGGATCACCAATCAGGAAATGTGATGTAGCCAGTATTCCTAGCGAGGGATTATCTTGAGTGATGAATATTCTCTTGTTCTTAACTACATTTTTAACTTTGTAGTTAAACTTTCTTTTGGCTTTTGATGATGACATTTCACTCCATCGCGTTTTAGTCCAATCATGGAGGTGTTCCGCGGCATTAACGGAGAGCAGACAGATGCCCCCGGTGCATCTATCAGCACATGCATGCTTGGAGGTTTTCCATCTTTTCTAGTCGATCTCCCCAGGCAGGAGACCCCTGTCTCACCTGCCATTTTTTAGTCTGACAGCTGAGAGCTAGACAGCGGAACGAGAGCAGACGGAGTGAAGCGGAGAGGGAAGGTGGAGGAATGAAGGGGTGAGTTTGAGGAAATTAAAACAAAGTGATACAGATGAGCAAAAAGGTAGCTTTTCAAAAAAAAAAAAGAAAAGAAATGTGACACGTACAAGACCATCCCTCCTCACCTCTGTCCTCCTCTTCAGAGGCCAGGTGTTACCTTCTAAAGGGACATGGGAAAAGAAAAAAAAAAGGCTTACCCCGGTGTTTTACTTGGCATCTCTGCACCTGCATCTGCAGGGGTGGGCGGTGGGGAGGGGGGGGAGGCAGAGACAAAGTGTCAGATGAGGTTGGTCTCCTAAGGCTACTCGCTTTTGTTGTTACACCACCTCACAGCAGACCCCTCTGCTCCTACCAGCACCTCTCCCACCGCCTGACACGTCTCCTTGAAATGAATGCCCTGCTATTGAGTCAGCAACACGAGCGTTTATATTTTCATTTCTCCAGCTGGTCAGGTGTATTTACCTTTGACAACTAAAGAGGAAAAAAAAAAGTCTGTATTTTCTGTTGTTTTGCCGCTCCTCTTTTTGCCTTTACCGACGCTGACGTGCTTTTTCTCTTGCTCATGTCACATTAAATCGCCGTGTTCACCTCTCCGGTCAAAACTTGAGAGTTGTAGAGTTTTTGCTACTGATTTCAGTTTGAACAACCTTTAGAATTCAACTTTGTTCTTCCCCTTGCTCCCATGACGACGGCTTCTTCCTTATTCCAGTAATGTAACCACTTTAAAACCAGCCCTCTTTTTGCCATCGGATCGAGACAGCTATTCCTCTTAGTGCTGTTCGTTCTCTAGCACTAGCCTTTTTTTTTTCTCTGCTGTCAGCCTTCTTGCGTTCTCTGAGTGCTGCAAGGGGAGGTCTGTCCTCCACGGGGTTGTTCCTGCCTCGAGGTCAGGGTGTGAGTCAGAGGCCTGATTCCGTCACCACAGGTTACCGACTCACTTCTTCCCGTCTAGAATATAGAATGAGATGAGATGTTAGCTCAGGGGCAAAATGTTAAAGGCACTGTGAGTGCAATCAGTGCGTACGAATGTGTGCATGTGCATGCCGTTCATAATAAAAATAAATAAATCACCGAGTGTTAGTGACTGGGGCCTAAATGGTTTGTTTGAATGACAGTGCCCTGAGGGGTCCCTTATCCAGTCTGTGTATGTTCAGCAGTGGTTTCACATGACCTGCGCCGGTCAGGCCTTCAGCAGTCACACCTGCTTCTGTGCAGCTAATTGCTAGTCAGCGAGTACAGGATTATGTTTTGGTTTCAGATGAACTGTTGTTCAGAGTCGAGTTGAAGTACAGGTTTATGTTTTGGTTTCAGATGAACTGTTGCATAAGAAGATTTGGTTTTACCTCACAGTTTTTATGTGCTACTAGACAAGTCGAAAGCCTGTGAGGCGTTCGCAGCCGTCAGTTTTCTTCATACTATGTCTTTTTCCCAAGACAGTGAAAGCATCACTGCCAATTGTCAATGCCTAGTTCAGTAGCAAATACGTTCAAGGGTAAAATCTTCATATCTAATGAAATATAACTTGTGTTTGTGAATTTTTTTTTTTTTTAAATTCATCTAGCAGGCCAGATTGAAAACCCCAGGATTTAACCTCTGGGCCGTATGTTTGATGGCCTTGTTGTAATTCATACATGTCAAATTAGAGGCCTGGGGGCCAAATGCAGCCCGCAAACCCGTTTTTGTGTGGCCCGCGGGAGCTTAAAAAGCATTTAGTAACAACCGGCCCTCCAAGGGGAACTTTATCGCTGATGTGGCCCCCGGTAAAAATGAGTTTGACACCCCGTTCTAATTCTTGCCTTTGTTCAATGCTTTCCATCGAAAGTCATTGTAGGGAACTCACAGATGCCTCTGGTTATAGAAGCCACTCTATGTAAATGGGAGCCAAAGCCAGAAACCCATATACATATACTGTATAAGTGTATATATATATACATGTATATGTACATATATAAGTGTATATATATATACATATATGTATATATATATACATATATAAGTGTGTGTGTATATATACACACACATATTCCTTTACATTAAGTGATGTTGGTGATTATATATGCCACCCCTTCAGGGAGCCTTTTGAGTTTAATTCTGAAACAATGGTTTTACACAAACCTCATTTTAGAATTTTAAAATAAATATTGTAGATCCATCTCTTTTCTATGGTCTCTGTAAAAATACTTCAACATTCTGACAGATTTTTATCTTATTTTTTCGATCCCACACCTCTCTCCCAGTTTCACCAGACAAAATAAATAAATACAATTACATTTATCAGGTTACTTCGACTCAGTGTCTGAAGATTAAAGAAACCCTCCTGGTCTCCATCTCCCTCACCTACAGAACGAGCCGGGGGGTTACAGAGTGATCCCTGTCCTCTCTTTTCATAGAATCTGTGCAATGATGATTTCTCACAGATTCTCCATTGTCAGCCCACTAACGAGAAGTGAATATGGCAGCATAATGGGCTCTGCTGGTGTGGGCTGGCTTATATACACACACATATTCATTTAAATCTGGTATTAAATTAATGTTTTGCTTTGATTATCAAAAGGTTTAAATATCAAGTGTTGAAAATTGCTGTTTTAAATCCTCAAAATCAGACACAATCGGAAATTGAGGGGGAAAAAAATCGGTCTTAGAACCTTTTGACCAGTTAGCTATTGATGGCTCGTTTTATTGAGGTCTGTGGAAAAGCAGCTACGACGGCAGCAATTATCCATGACACGTACTGCGTTCTCTTCGTTTGAGCCATGGATTAATTAACTCTGCTGTCCACAACGGAAAATGTAATTAAAAATGCAGAGTCTGGACTTGGAGAAGTCAAGTATGATGTCTTATTATGGACCTAAATGGCAGTGCAGCAGGTGCTACGTGTGTGAAACGGTTTGACGTCTTTATTGTTGTTTCATTTAAAATGAAATTATTTGACAGGACCTGATTCCTGTGCATTCATTTTTTGTTTTTTTTTTCCCACATCGCCACGACAGTCTTCGGTCGGTGTGAAGACAGCTGACGAGCTGCGTTCCCATAAATGGACACCACATATGAGCAGTTCAGTGGGGCTGTGATTCTACGTGTTGGGGGTCAATAGGTGGTTCCAGACCCAGGCAGCCAGGAGAATGGGAAAAAGATTGGAGGAGAAATAGGCATCAGAGTGTGAGCTGTTCAGCCTGATGAGGTGGCTGGGGAATAAAGCCCGAGGATGCTCCGGGTGTGTGCATGTGTGTGTGCGTTTCCATGCACATATGGTTGTACACAATGAACATGCAATGATGAGAAGCAATGGGAAGAAAGGATTTGAAATCGCTCTGTGTCTACGTGGGTGTGTCATAAAGCTGTTTTTTTTTTTTTTTTGGTAAATGGCTTGGAGTGTATATGTGTAATGAGGTGGTATTGGCTGTGTAAGTGATGGCCGACGAGGTCTCCTGGAGTCTATTTAGTCGGAGTAATGAAGTGCGTCTGCCCAGGGAAGAATATGAAGGACATGCTTAGAGGCTCAGACAGACTGCAGGGTCGCTGCACTCGACCTTGGATGGAGAGGAGAAAGGAGGGAGGAGATGGACAAGATCGTTCAGTTGTAATGACATTTACTCCATGTCAACAAACAACCACATCAGGTCATCTCACAGCCATTGACTCGCCATGAGTCTCCCCCGGCAGCCTCAGCGTGCACGTTAACAATAATCTAGTTGTTCTCCTAATGGACCATTACCAGTTGTTGAACTTGCACTGCTGCAGAATGTCATGAGTTGTGATGCAGATTAATGTAATTGATTGATGTAATTTAACCAATGCATTATATGTAGGGATTTGCGATATTGACTTTTTGTCGATATCAGATATGCTGATCTTGACCTAATTTCTTATTCCGATATTACCCGATACCGATATATGCAGCCATTTCGGTTAAAGGCAGAGGACACAATTCATTGTGTGCAATACAAATAATAGTTTCACTTTGACTTTCACTTCAAAACTATTTTTTAGGTCACATCATCTGAGCGATTCCCAGGCATTGTGTTATCGGGTTTTCCATAATGGAGGAAAAACTGATAACGATTCTTACCAATATTACATAATTATGCTAATATTGGGCCGATATTATCTGACATCCCTGTTGCTCAAACAATATTTGATTTCACTGGTAAGTGATATAATCTGAACCAAAAACCCAGTTTGGGACATGAAAAAAACAATAAGTAAAAATGTTCATGAAATCTAAAATTGAGTGTCAAAAATTGCAGAAATGTAAAAAGAAATTAAATATGTTTTAACAAATTAAAAATGTAATAAATACAAATTTCCAGTTTCACAAATAGACGTGAGCTTCAAATAACATAATTAGCCCAGAACTGCTGAAAACTCCGTTTGAATGTGTTGTAGAGAAGTGAATTCCTTCTCCGCTTTATTACCGTCTCTCAGCCAATAACACAATAAATATAAACATATCAGTGATTATAATCAGAAAGATAATTAATACGTTTTTAGTCACATAGATCTTTTTTTTTTTTTTTTGCACGGTTATGAAGCCAGGAGAAAAATGTTTTAGAATTGCTGTCAAACATATTAACAACTCTTTGGTTGAAAAGCTCGTCTTTTCACACCGCCTTCACATGTGACAGAACAGCTGCGCAGCTTCACTGTAGCCTTCGGCTAATTTGTGTGTCAGACATTTGATCATCCAAAATCTGAACGTCAGTATTTCCATCAGCCGAGTTATTTTAACAAAAGTTTAGAAAATCCATATATTATATATTTAATAAATAATTCTAGTTATATATTTTTCCCTATGCAGTAATTCAAAATTGTTGATGACAAAAATGTCATCTTCAACCTTTTCTCTCTATCTCATATAAGTCCCACAAACCAATTTTTTTTTTTTAAATCACATGCACTTGTCACATGAACTGCTGGTCATCACAGGGACTTCACTTGTGATAGGCCTAATCAGATCTGCCTATTTTAAGACTCCTCAGTGAAGAACGTCTTTGTCTCCCTCGTGATCCCTGACCTCATTCTTAGCTGTGCATTTCCACTGCCCTTCTTCTATGTCTGTCCGTGAACTTGTGCCAGCTGCCATGTGAGGATCACATCGAAGTGAAAGGCTGGGAGTGGAATATTTGAGCCATGGCATCAGTGGTTTGTGGAGGAAATGAACAGAGGAGCAGACGCAGGGAAAGAAAAAAAAATCTTTTCAATCTTCTTTTCCTGCTTTTCTTTTGATGAGTTATTGAGGTCAGGCATTGAAAAAAGTAGAACACAACCTCAGCGGTTACATCTTGAACTCAATCAATTTTGATTAAAAATTCATGGCCCAAAGTCTTCAGTAAAAATAGCTGGAGCGTTCGTGCTGAGGTTCTAGAGTAGGGATTGTAGACTTTGGAGGGGCGGGGGGGAAGGCAGGACTTTTTTCTGGTCTGCAACGTGAAGCCAGGGAAGTAAACCAACAACTCTTGGCTGCCTTCAGAGGCAACTCTTTAAATGGAAAGTTGCAGAACTTTTCCTTTGAATTGACACCTATTTTAACGTGTGTTGGTAACACTTTGAGGTCTTTTTTCCAAACTAGAAAGAAATAGTTGAAAACTATAAAACTATAAAAAAATAGTTGACTAGAATGAACTGGCCAATGGGATCCCAGATGTTGATGACAATAGGTTGTTCTTTCCTGTAATGCCTTATACTTAACCTACAATCCAGTATTGTGAAGTAAAAGTCATAGAACTTGAACATAGGTCACTATTAAATAAATAAATGGAGGCAGTGGTGGCTTGGTCGCTTAAGGAAGCAGACGTGGGTCCAGAAGGTTTCAGGTTCGAGTAAGAAAGGCAGATATCAAGGCTATAGAAACCATATAGAATAATTTGAGTTTCATTTAGGAGTGTAGAGGGGCAGGAGATGGAGTGAGGTTGAGACAGACGGTCCACTTTGGTGACCTCTGAAGGGAACGGCAAGACGAAGAAGAAGACAGTAGTATTTACCAATAGACTTATATTCAAAACGACAGCCAAGACGGGCAGCACAGCAACTGTTTTCTAGGCTTTTATTTTTTGCACCCAAATGTGTCTGGTCAGTTTTTATACGCGGTCTATTCTTGTTATCGTCATGTCGGAGTGCTGCCGCTCTTTCTGTCAATAATTCTCCATCCACAACCTCAGACTCGGAGGAAACCTTCCTAGCACATTTTGAATGAAACCAAAACAATATTAATAAAAAAGCAGTATCTTTTAGTGAAAAGTTTAGAAATAAGAGTGGCTACCCTTCAGGGATTTACCAAAGCAATAAGAAAAAAATGTCAATGTACATGAATTTGTTTTGTAAATATATGTAATTTAAATGAAAGTATTCACCCACACTCTTTTGTCCAAAGTAACTTTCAAAATCAACAGCACTCCATCTGTTTTCTGTGTTTCAACCTTGCGACTAAAAGTAAATATTTATTCCTGGTCTTTTGTGGCTGTTGCTTCTCTCTCCGCCTGTTTGGAGTCAGTTTGATTTTTTTTTACAGCACATCATCTGAAGATAAGTAAAAAAAAAAAAAAATCTTCCAATGGAACAATAGAACTCCCAAATGATTTCACTTAAATCAACGAGAGAAAAAATCCCACACACAGGTGTCTCTTACCGAAGCGTTGTTGTAGATGCGAAGCTGTAAAGACATTACAGAGTCTAATTCTGGCGAGCAAAAGACTTCGGTTAGCCCACAGGAGCAACATGGATTTGTAAAACAAAATTGTTGTTTGTCCTCTGCAAACCCACGCCAGCTTTCTACCACTGTAACCCAAACCTGACACCCACCTGACATCACATATTTGAGCAGAGAAATACAGTTCCAGAGAAGACTCGGAAGGTGTTCGCCGCATTCGTTGCGTAAAACCACAGAGTGCTTTGCAGAAATAAATAACTGCAGATCTCGATGTGCACAGGGAGACCTGTAATAACCTTTGATATTTCTATTTAGTGCCGTCATCAGCTCAAATTTTTAATCAACCTGCCCATCAGCCTGCGGCGCACTTAGCGTTTAACGCTAATTGGCAAACGCTAATTCATCAAACCTGGCACATGAACATGGTAAAGATTACACCTGCGTAGCATCAATGCGCCCTTTATAGTCCTCGCGAGCGCGCTCTGCCCTGCTGATGTTAGCGTTCGGCTGAAAGCACACCTGCGCCAGTGCACGGCGAGAGCCCGTGGCCTCGCCGGAGGCCGCGGCCTCTCGCTCTCTCGTTCTATTTGGCACCTTACGTGCTATTATCTCCAGGTGAACGTGACAAAACACACACCAGGACGGCTTCAGTTACACTGTTTATTCATGACCACTTGACCACGTGTTTGCGTGTACGCACGTGAGCGTCCGTGTGCCATGTTGTACCGTCTGCGTGGGTCCCATAGACTGTACATAAGAAACGGACGCTGTCGTACGGTTGCAACAGTGACAACACAGAAGTAGCCTGTAATGAGGTGAAGCCAAAAAAAAAAAAAAAAAGAAATGAAACAGCTTTTCCCAGGAAATTATGAAGAACCCACATTTTAGGTCGTCAGTCGTCAACGCGACTCCATTCCTGAATGTGTCTAATTTATTCTTGAGTTCAGAATGAGCACTTTAGCTGAAATAAAAAAGAATGTATACACCCATTATGACCCTATTTCATACGTGCGAAGAAACTGTTGAGTTTCCCGCACTTTAGGAACACTGTGCCCCCTGCCCCCACCCACTCCCATGATTAAAAATTGTATAGCAAAATTATATTAAAGTTGGGGAGAAAAGAATTGACTTTCAGCTTCTAAATCATTTCCATGAAGGAAGTCCATATCATTAGGGGCAAGACAAAAAAGGTTCTAAAAACATACAAAAATAGATAATCATTTCTTTTAACAACCACATAATTATGCTGGAGAATGTTGGTTAGTCAGAAAGAAATGTACCATGGTTGACTTTTTGGTCAATGTGAAGGAAAAAAAAAAGCTTTCATTGGTTATTAATTTAATGAGAAGTTTAATGAGCTCACACCTGCGCAAGGGATTTTTTTTCTCCCCCAATTTGTCTTAAAGGTATTTGACTTCCCCTTATGTTTAACCACCACAGACATATAATGGAGTGGTAGTAAAACGGTTCATCCAATACATTTCTAGCACACAGATAAATGCTGCACTCCTGTACTTGTCAGGGCCAGTGGAATAAATACTCCAATAAATATTTGAAATCCCATTCAAAGAAGACAAAGTCATTAATGGCACCAGAGAAAATGATGTACAAGTTGACTACCTTTTTTAATCGACAGACAGAGCGTCCAATAGGAATTTGTTTGTAGTCACGGCCAGTAGGCACCAAAACATGTCAGACTTTATTCTTAATTTTCCTCTAAACAGGATTGGTACCGACAACAGTCTCATTCAGGGAGACCCAGAGACGCCGATCACCTCTGGTTTGTTTCTTCCCTTTGCAACCCAAAGTTCACAATCCAGTGTCTCTTATGTATGGTCTATGGTGCGTCCACATCAGATATACACAGTACATCTCATCCAGTGATCATGAAACTTTGAATTCTAGCTTGATTGTAATAGTCCCCCCCTCCCCATCCCCACTTCCTGTACACAGACACATATACTGCTCGTGAAAATACACAACAAGCCGACACAACGCGTCTCAGCTCGACCGGTGTCACTGCTACACACAATAAGGCTCTGCATCTGTAGGGAGAAATGTGAACCAAATAATGACATCGACTCAACCCAGGCTCGGTGTGAAGGGGTTTGCTCTTAAGGCTGCAGCGCTCCTCCTCCCCCTCCTGCCCCTCCTCCTCCTCCTCCCTTTCTGTTTTAATCAATACAAGTTGTGATTTTGTAGCACTTTATATTAGATTGAATGACAACATGAGGCGTAGGAACTAACCAGTGGTTACACAGTTTTCAGAAAAGAAAAATAAAAAACGTGTATATATTTTGTATATATATATATGTATATATAATATAGGGTTTTTTATATAGAGATTTATATTCATTTATAAGCTTTTTTTTAAAATAGCACAATAACACTTTGCACAGAATGATTAAAAAACCACAGAATGTGTTTGATTGTTTACTTATAGGCCAGCGGCATCAGAGCAACCACATCCCAGCGTCTCCGCAGTCGGCTCGAGTCAAGAACGTCCACCGTTGTTAGTCACCAGTGTGTAAGAAATGAGAAAATTCATTTGTGATTCTTTATTGTCAGACTGAACATGAGGATTGTTGGCAGTTCCACGTTCTAAGCACCGTACGCAACTTTTCTGCCGCTCCCTAAACTTCCTCCTCCTCCACCCCATGTTCCCGTCTGTAACTGTAAGTTTGAATATGTTAGAGTCACTTTAACCACACAGAAAGAACAACAGAAACGAAAAAGAGAGAAGGTATTAAAAGACAGTAAAGTCAAAACAAAACAGAGATACAGATTTATAGTACTGCACATTTTCTCTTGCCCCCCCCACCCCACCCCCGTCCCCTTTTCCTTCACTTGTGTCCTTTGCTTTATACCTGTACATCTACTAGTTTGCTCTTTGGCTACACCCACACTACTCCGTTAATATAGGAGAAAATAATGGGTACAATCTACGATCCCCACTGTTGGAACCCTCGTTCTCCACCTACGGTTAGAACCGCCACATGACATGGAAATTGTACAACAACCCTTTCGTAAGAGGTCCATTTCATCGAAGCTGGAATGGTCTACAGCGTGGCAGCATGCGGACTCTATCTGAACAGGCTAGCCCAACGCTGGCTCGTGGCTCTACGCCATTTGTTATCACAGCTTCTTTTCTTTCCGAAAAAAAAAATGTGTCATGTGACACGTCAGCAAAGGTCCATTTATACATTCACTCAAGTCAATATCGTACATAGAAAAACTAGAACATGAGTTCGTTTGTAGGACTCCAAACACCAGGCTACTGTATGTCATAGTGTTCCAGTTTATAATTAAATAAAAAAAAAGAGATGAACGAATTGCGCTAAGGTACTCTCACTCAGTTGGACTGTCATAGAGGGGTGATGGTGCCACAGTGTTACCACTTGCCAATCGTTACTAAACGTTTCTTGTTTTTTTTACATGTGACTGTAATTCACAAAACGACGAACTTTATATCCTGAAGGACAGACCGGAAACTATCGATTGCGACTATATTATAATTTGAAAAAACTATTGACGTTATACATCAACAAGATCGACATAAACCTATATACAGAAAATGTATTTCACGCAACTGGCAGAGCAGCTACTCCGTTGCGTACTTTGATGGCGACGACAGTGGCAGCGTCAGAAGTATCGCCAAAAAGTCCAAACCCCTATGTTTTCGGCACAGTAATAGTATTAGCTGATGTTTTGACATGTTTTAGTTTCAGCAGCTCAAAGTCACCAGGCTATCGTAAATGACAGGCACACTGTTGTAAATGAGCGTTTCCAAGAAAGAAAAAATACCAAAAAAACCGCTGAGTAGTGTGGATGCAGCCTTTGTCTCATCGTCTCGTGCTCCGTCTTCTGTACTCACACTGGCTGTCAGCCCCCCCACCTCCCACTCCCACCCCAACACACACACAAACACAGTCTCTGTACAGTTGGCTTAGTGGTGACCATAGAAATAGCTAAAGGGTTCCATTTGACGTCGGTTGTAGTTTGTACAGAAAGATGTTTCATTTTTATTTTTTTATTTCTTTTTGTGTCTTTATGTAAACAGGCACACAGATCTCTAGAGGCTCACTGCTCAGTCAAAAAGACAAACCACCTCTGAGAGCTCAACGGTCTCCTTTCTCATCATGTGTTTTGTTTTGTATTCCTCTGTCCCGCTTCGTTCCCTTTCGGCTTTCTGCTGATGATTTTTTCTTTTAAATCTTCTCGTGTCGAGCGATTTGGCCCTGGTCTCAGTCCCACTGAGAGAAATAAGGCCTTGGATTTCTCCTCTCCCGGATGTCTAGAGGTTTACGTTTAGTCAGTACTCGTTTCTGTCCTCCTCGTGCAACCTCTGCCAAGGCTTTGTGAAAGTTTCGCGAGTTGAACCAAGGTCGTCCCGTTGTCCAGGTTCTCGATGGTACAGTTTTGTTTTTTCGTTGTCTTTAGCATCAGTGTTGGTGGTCAGGCGAAAAGAAAAAAAAAAAACAAAAGCAAAAAATGTTCACGCTGTCTCCGACAAGTCCACGTGGAACGAGCTAGCAAATCTTTTTGCGGGCTGCGGAGACAGAGAAAACATATGTTAAGACAAATGACAGGCGTCACCTCGAGACTGCTACACAGTCAGCTCAAATGACCAACTCTAGAAGGATAACGCCACTGGGGACTCTCTGGGGTGATTTATATCTCCTTAAAGCTCCTCGGTTGCTGCAGTGTAAACGTATGATTAATTTGGGAATTCTGCAAAGGAAACATTTTTTTAAATATATTTTTTAACTATATATATATATTATCCATCAGCCTAGATAAATGTTCCAAATTTGTGACGCTACATAATGCATGCACACAAACTACACACAGGACTAATTGCTTCATTAATTATCTATAAAAGGGCCATTAAACATTTACCAACCCTTTATCAAGACAACACTTGTGATCAGAGCGTTTCCATACGCGAGGGTGGCAGAGCCATAGGGTGCTATTTTTAAGAGAAGACGACGCCCGTCACTTTAAAAAACCTGTGGGGCTAATGCCGTATTTTTTACGAGGCGGATAAACAAAGAATGTTCTCTTAAATCTCAAAGTGAAAAAAAAAACTATAAGGACATAAATAAGGAGTTTTTGACTGGGCCAATACAAAGAGTTTTCATTCTCACCCTGCGAGGCACAGGAGATGAACAGAAGCTCAGCTTGCTATATTTGGAGGTAAACAGGTTCTGGTACCTTAAGGCTAAATACCAATTATTTTTCAAACAAACTCAATGCGTAAAGAGGAGCATTGGCCAACTCTGTTTTCCAAGAAAGAAAAACAAGGAACAATAAGATGGAGAAAGAGAAGTTATTTCATGCAACATTTACCTGAGAAACAGCCCACAGTCAACATGCAGTGTCATGGAGAATGGAAGATAACACTGAGGCCGCACCATATGCGAAAGCAAATAGAAAGCTAAATAGAAAGCTCGTGTGATATGTGGAACTTTGGGATGTCGCATAAAAGTGTAATTGAGTGATATGTGGAAACTCCTTCTTAACTGTATTAACAGACAGCTAGCATGGGCGCCTCAATATGGTCCAAGACTAGGGGTGTGTATTGATGGATGCGATCGAATCCCAATGAAGGGGCTATGATACGATATATTGCGATATGCTACGATACTATAGGTACTTATAGGTTATTTTACAATTTAATTGTAGGAAAACATAGTGTTAGCATAGTAAATACACAATGCTGTTACATGTTTAACATCTATGTACTAAAATTGGAACAGAGGGATCTATATTTGTAATCGCTAGAGAAGAGACATGAATATTTGAATGTTAATTGTTAATAAAAAAGTGCTATAGAATATCAATAGGGTATTGTGAATTGAAATAACGTCATACTTCAATGTATAAAAAAATGCATATTATTGTAAAAAATATATATGCATATGGTTTATTATAATCTAATGAGCTTTTGAATATTTATTTTTCATTTATTTGCAAACTAAAAAGTTTTGCTCCGAGTTTTTTTACCTGCCCTGTATATGTTTGTTTGAAAAAAAAAAAACATAATTTAAGCCAGTACATGGTATTTTTTATATTGCATCACAATCAAGTTTTCGGACATATTGTGCAGCCCCAGTTAACACAGCGATGACTTGACAGGAAATGACTTCGGCACTGAATGTGTGCGTTGAATCCATTCTCTACTCTTAGGGCTAATAGAATATTCATGTAATGTGGGAACGCTCGGAAAGCAATTGAAATCGACAAATAGTGCCCTGCCGTCCTTTCATAAGAGAAGCCCACTCACTTCCTTCAGAAACGCGGAGCAGAAATTGAATTCCTCTCCAATGCAAAGTATCTTTTATTTGCCAAATTGAACATATTCTCTCCCCCACCGCAAAAAGCAGAAGGCAAAATACAAACTTGTGACTTTTGCATCATGAACTCTGGGCTCCGTGGCTCACCCCTCCCACCATCCGTCATGTCGGGAATTGATCCGCAGACAAGCGAGTGTGTACTGTGTATACTCGAGACTTTTGTTTGGAGAACAACGTGGACTTCATTCCTTGTGGGAAAATTGAAGAGTGGGCGGTTTTTCACCTTTGAGGGCTTCTTTGCTTTTTTTTTACGGGAAGTTGTTGTTCTTGAGCAAAACGTTTGTTGCTGAACAGATGGAAAGACAATCTACCCTTATTTCTACGTTTATATTTAGAGCCTTTTTTTTAACCCTTCCTGTTTTTAGCTGTGTGCTGTGAACATGTTGAAATAAGGTGTGACATGTGGTGATGACCTTTACTTGTATGAGCATCAGATAAAAATGAATTTCCAGGGGGTAGAATTTAGAGGGGAAAAAGGAAAAAACAGAAAGAAAAAAAAACAAACAAAAAAAAAACAACCGTTTCATGTCCAACGTCCAATTCAAATTGTGTTTATTTTAAAAATAAGCCTTGTGGTTACACACAGTTTTATGAGTTAGGATGGGGTTAGATTGGAAAACTCAAACGGCGCGTCGGAGAAAAGGGGGGGCAGCAATAGAGAGAGAACATTTTACAGTCGGCATAAAAAGTATAAATTACAAAGCAAATAAAATTATAAAATAAAAATGAAAACAAAAGAAGCTTCTTGAAAAAAAGAAAAGAAGTTAGGTAGCAAACATAAAGTCCAGATCAGAATCAGGATCAGGCGGATTCATGGTCCCCTTTAGTATCTGTACTGGACCAGACCTAGGTCGTAGGGTCCGGGGGAGCTTTCATACTGATACTCACAGATAAAGGTGGGTTTGTATGGTAGGGTCCCCCTATCATACTCTTTCCTCTCTAGCGTGCTGGAGTTGTATTGCTGCTGATGGAGGGGTTGGTGGAGGCTGTGGTGTGACTGTGACCTTTGACCCTCCTTGCCAAAGGTGGAGAATGACCTATCGTTGGACGAGGCGGTGGATGAGGTCAAGGTCAGCTGCTCAGAGAGGTTGACGGAGGCGGGTACCTCAGTGTCGGGCAGCGTGGCGTCCATGCCGGGGACGTGCAGGTTGCTGCGGTAGTCCGGACCCTGACGCCCGTCTGACGGCACGAAGGACGGCATCCAGCAGCGGTCAGAGTGGCCCAGGGCTTTGCACTCCTCTGTGCAGTTGGAAAACAGGTCGGTTCCTGCGGAGGGGGTAGAGAAGACGGAACAGAAGGGGGGGGGGGAAGAGGAGAGAGGATGATGGGTAATGGAATAGAGGAAGCAGAAGGTGAGAAAGAAAAGGACACAAGTTAACAACTGTTTTCTTATCGCAGTGGTTCTTATATATTTTCTCTCATGCCCCCCCCCTTGGCTTGGGGACAGAAATGTTTTCACCCCCCCGACCCACACTGTATGAGTTGCTGCCCCCTAGTGAATGGAGGCTTGTTATCATTCAAGCATTACAGCAGTGGTACACTTATGTCCAGTGTGCCATATTCCATTGGAAGCCCCTCAGGACCCCTCTGGCACCCCACTGCGCCCCCCTCAGGAGGGCCCGGGTACTGCCCTAAACTCAATCTCATCATCATCCGGTCAACTACTACTCCTGAATATACAGTAGCCTGACAACAGAAAAAAAAGTTTGTTTTCCTCCTCACCTTTTGTGTTCAGAAAAATGCAATCACAGTGAAGCGATGTGAAAAAAAAAAGTCTGCTAAATGCTCTTGTGTTGCAGTGGCGGGGGTTAACGCCCTCTACAGGGAATGGGAATTTTTGGGGGGGAAAATGTCGTAACTTTTCAATGAGTGAAAGCAGTTTTTAAATAAAGTTCACTGGAGTTTTCAATCGATCGACTCAAACGGGGGACTTCCGAGTCAGTTTGATACCCACTACTATTAACTTCCAATTCTGTGTAGTAATTTTTTTTTTTAACATAAAGCGTGCTTTGGATATTGCAGTTTCAATGCACAAGTCTGGAATTGAACAATTGCCCAAGGTTTCCCCTGCCTTTGTCCTGCGAACCTAAAAAGTCTGAGCAGCGGAAGATGAATGAATAAATCCAAAATTCATCATCTTTCCGATAAAAAAAAATCAAAAATGTCCCCCACCAACTGTACGATAAGCATATTCGCTGGCTTACTGATCCCATTATAATAAAAAAAAACCCTATACCCCCGGACTGTCTGCTCAGAGCTACTGCCAAATACAAAACACCGATATAAAAGATTAAATTACCATTTGACACATGCCCAGAAATAAGGAGGTTCCAGTGTGTACGGAGAAAGGAGAGATTACAAAGAGACAAAAAGACGAGCTGAAGCCGTGAAGAGAGAGAGAGAGAGAGAGGGAGGGAGAGAGACCATTGTAATGAGAAGTTCCTCTCCTGTCCTCTCCTGTACTATGTGGAGTCGGAGGTATTGTAGTTTCCCAGTTGCCCACCTGACACTAGTAGAATGTTGGGAAGAGCCGGAACGATGCGATCAAAGCGGGAAAACACGCCGTTTATGTTGTGAGAGCGGGGTAAAGAGAAGCATCAAGGGATAGACGAGAAAAAGAAAAAAAAAAAAAAGGAGTCGGACACATCGGACGACTGTGGGGAATTCCCCGAGGCTGTGGAGGCTCCAGATGAAAGAGTCCACTTACACAAATCTATTCTGCCGTTTCACCACCTGAAGCAGCAAACACAACACGGGGTAAAAGAAAGGCGGCCCATCTGAACAGAAAACACAGGAAATCACAAGGTTCCTCTCCAACTCCAACTCAGTCTTAGATCTCATCAAAGACCAGAGGCTAACGAAATATATCTGAGCCACCACAGAAACCAAATCAGCTCGTCATAGGTCGGGTATTTCCTTTTTGGCGAAAAAGAGCAAAGCTCTAACCTTCCAATGGCCTCGGTTGTTTATTCCCGACTTCATTCCGCAAGACTGCACAAATTAAACAAATCAGTCATTAAAATTCCCAGCCACAATAACCGGTGTAGGCAGAAAGCTAGACCGGCATCGGCATGGTGATGATAATCCGTCCTGTGACGGGGAGACAGAAGTTCAATTTCCACCAGCGGTGTTGGGAACGTCTAACTCTACTTTCTGTAATCCTGTTTATTTCAGAGGAGAAAGATTTCCATACTTGAAATGGCTCTAATCATTGTTCCCGTACTGTGGAACCACCAGAGTGCAGATGAGGGAAGAGGGGGGGTGGAGGCGGGGAGTGGATGGATGGATGGAGGGGGGGGTGGGGTGGGGATTTGATAAAAATCTGGATATGCTCATATGAGTCGGCTTCAGTCATTACTGTGCACTTAAAGCAATGAGATTAAGGATCATCAGCGAGTAAGGCACGTGGTTTTTATTTGCCCTGCGGTTTGCCTCTCCGGCTAGTAATTTCATTTGTCCGTGCAAGCTTACGTGTAAGTGTGTGTGTGAGTGAGTGTTTGTCTGTGTGGATTTACTGGTATAGAGGCACTCGTGGGGACAGTGTTGAAAGACTACCGCTGTTGCGGGGACATCTCGTCCTCATGTGCACATTTGAGAGAATACTCAAGATTTGGTTCGGAGTAAGGATTAGAATTGGGGTTAGGATTAAGATTAAGGTTATAGGAGACGTGCTTGTCAAATTTTATGACCGGTTTTTGTGCGTACTGGTGGAGCTGTACTTGTGGGGACACTTTTTCTAGTGGGGACATTTCGGTGGTACCCACTGATGGGAGAGGGCATGTTTGTGTTCGTGTGTGTGTGTGTGTGTGTGTGTGTGTGTGTGTGTGGCCCTCCCTCTGATAAGGGATTCTCATAAGAAAACACTCTATTCTATTAAAACCTTGTTTGTTTGTTTTTTTGAATTATTGAATGAAAAATGAAAGAATAAAAAATTGGACTGATATATTGGATGGTCCCGGGATTTGTAGTAATATTTAACACAGTATTTGTCAGACCGAACAGATAACACTGCAAATGAACAATCCCGCACAGAATATCTAGATATTTTACTTGATTTTTTTTTTCTCTATATTGACAATGAATTGAGTCATGAAAACCAGAGGCCTCAGAGTCATTGTCAACCTAAATAGATTTGACCTGGACACAGATGTGTACAGTTAGCACAGTGGCTGTACAACATGTAGTATAATAACAGTACTGTATAGTATTTCTTTTTTTCCTTTTAATTTGACATTTTCCTCCTAAATTTTTGTTGCATCATCTCCACATTTGTTGACAATGAAATTATCACAACTCCTTATGTATAACTTGGAAATGTCAAATGACTGATTTTGAAAATACCAATCCTAAAGTTTGGAAAAAAAACAAAAAAATATTTGAGAGTTCACAGCTGCCAAATGATAGACTGATTTTGAAAGTACCAATCCTAAAGTTTGAAAAAAAAAACAAAAAAACATTTGAGAGTTCACAGCTGCCAAATGATTTTTCGATTTAGTCCTTACTCAGTGTTAACAGAATCAATCTTCTCCGGTAAATGTTGACAAATTTGTTGCCCATCTCTGTATGATTCCATTGCATTTGGCCAAATGCCACAGATTTAAGCGGTTAAAGTATGTGGATATTTTAAACAAAATGATCACTTTCAATTCAAGGTTGTTTGAGTTTTCCTGCCACTCTCGGTCTTTAAAAATGTATTGAAATCAATTATACTGGCAGTTAAAGTAACACCAAGAGTTGTCATGAATGGCGAGGAAATTGTCCGTCGTCTGCACTTTGTGCTGCTGTTAGTATTTTCCATTGCCCGTTGATTGCGAACGAGCCCCTAACATTATACATTCATAAATAGATACGATTTATTGCTGGTTTACATGCTCTCGATTTCATTAATTTTCTAACGAAAGGTGAATAAAAATACAGCCAGTAATTGAATAAACCGAGGAATACATTTGTCACGATGAGAACGACGGACGTGGCCGACATAATTCCTGGACATATTTAACCACTGTTGTTAAACACGGCTGACTCGCTGCAGCTCCTCGCGCAGACCTCACACGGAGAGACACAAGGCGAAAGACTCTACTGTGACTGGAGAGGAGAAAGGAGGACACACACACACACACACAGAGCACATACACACATCTCACACAGTGAAGGCCAAACAGGAGGAGCGCAGACTTCACAGACAGTGAGACAGCAGGCTGGAGAAGCAGCAAAAACTACGGGAACCATAAGGCAGGGCTAGGAGGACGCGCAACATCACAGATGGAACGGGCAAAGGCCAGGAAAGACAGGAGTCGAATAGACCCGGGCAGAGCGGAGGGATTTTGGAGACGGATTAAACATAGGTGAGAAGGAAGGAGGGGGAGGAGAAGGAAGGAGGAGAGGGTGCACACTGACTTTGAGATAGCAGGGAGGACAGAGTATCCAAGTAGAGATAAGCTTTTTTTCTTTTTTTTTACTGTGTGACGTCCATCCGGACAAAATTATTATCCGGATGGAGCACAAAGTTTCCTCTGCTTTAAAAAAAAAAAAAAGTGTAAATGAAGCACAGACACACACACACGGCGGACTGGCACGTCGTTATTTCATTTCCATTAATTAACATTACTTGTTGTGTTTTATCTGTCCTATTTGGTCTCACCCACAGAATCGGTACCAGTCAGCTCTTTCGCTGCCAAGGCCTTCATTTGTTTTCATTACGACCTAACGAATGCATGTGTTGTGTGTGTGTGTGGGTGTGTGAGCAGGAGGGCTGCTGTGTCGGTGATCAGCTGCAGAACAGGGTGATTAGCGGTAATGATAATTAGGATTTTGACTGGCGTTTGCTTGCATTTAACCTCCGATTCACCCGTGCTGCTAATGTATATTCATGCTATCTTTAAGCCTCGGGGCGTAAATTCCTATAACGCATGCTGCTGCCGTTTCACTCCGACCTTTTAGGTAGCGCTTTACCTTTTAATGGTCATTTTGCAAATTAATTTTCACCCAAGGCTACGGGTTTGCCGGCCCCGGGACCTTGAATCACTCAGACTGGTTTTGTGCGAGTTAAACATCGGGATATTAACTCCATGTGCGTGGACGTGCGGGATTAGATAGAGGACTCAGACAAGGCTCACGTCTCTCATATCTGAGTATTCCTCGTCTCTAACAGGCAGCAGGGTGTGTTGTACCCAGGAGATGATGTGTAAATATAGTCTGCAGCAGTCGCTGTTTACCACACATCAGACTTGGAGAGAAAACTCTTGTCGCTTGGCTTCCTAACTGCTCGCTGATACTTTCCCGCCAGCTTCTCCCTCTTAAGAGAAAGGAGCAAAACCAACACATATGTTTGCTTGAAAACAAACCTTCCACATGACAATACTTAAATGTAAAAACGACAACAGAGGGCGTGAACCCGTGACACCCGGCGGCTGTTGATCTCGCCGTAGCACCTTTCTCTTCCTGCTGGGCTACATGTAAAAACCGACAACCGAAATAATGAGTGGTGACGACAGGCCCCTCCCAGCGGCGCTTACGCCTCACCCTGACCTCATCAGGCAGCAACACAAACACACATGTACATTCACGCTGTTTCACACTCCGATGCAACGCGTGCATCATAACGCAAAGACAATCTACTTGCTAATAAGCAATCAGCGCCTCCGTTCATTTTTTTTTCTCCCCTCTTGCCTTTCATTACAACTCTGCGTGTTTCCGAAATCCAACGTGGATGTGATTTGACTAATTGTGTTCGGTGTCTGACATCCAGCAAATGGGATGCGGAAAATTGAGGGGGGAAAACAACTTCAGAGCTGAAACCCAAGCTCCACTTTATAATTTGCTGGATGGCAATAAAACCTGTAGTTACTCGTCTCTTTCAGTCATCCATCTGCCTGTCTCTGTTTTTGTCTCCTCGTCTCTCCCGAAGTCCATCTCTATGCTCCTCACGTCTCATTTCACATAGAATTCTCTCTGGTTATTTTTTTTTCCTTCTGCTCGTATCTCCGTCTCTATCTCTCCCTCACACTTTCCTTTCGCCTAAACATTCTACTTCCCCCAGGTGGAGGATGTCTCCTTCCCATACCTCTGTTTTTCAACTTGTCCTCCACTGTTCCGGAGAGAATACCGACACAAACGTCAATATTTGGACAGCCGCTCAGGATGGCAGGGGAGCAGCGACGTGGTTTCCTTGCGTGAGTTTGCCAGTGAGACTGTGATGAGTAAACCAGAGATCTCCCAGGGCCAAAAAGCAGAGCAAGATGGCTTCCACCGCGACCGGTAATGACAGACAGAGAGCAATGGTTCCGAGTCTCTGAGAGGCGCATACCGTTTTCAGTGTTTGTTACGCTGCAAATGGTCCAGGAAGGGGAGCCAAGATGGCTGCCTGCCCTCGCCGTGTCTGTTTGATTAATAAGGGCCCTTATATATTGTTAGAGCAAAGCTTCTGGATGACCACTGATTATTGATCTCTGGTTTGTAAGCTTTTCATCACTTAGTCTGCTCCATGAATGCAGTGGAGTTACAGTATAAAGGCTTGACCAGACGATACATCACAAACACGCTGTAGCCTTTACAATGAGACTCTGCCCTGCCGGCCATTTAAAGAGGCCTTGTCTATTTTTTTTCAACCCGTTTAACTGCTACTGTTCACACAGTATGGCATATGTGTCAATCTCAAGGCCCGCGGGCCAAATGTGGACCGCCAAGTCATTTTCTGCGACCTGCAGTACATTGGAAAAGTTTTTAATGGACTAATGAATTTCTTTACTTAATATATATATAAATATATATATATATATATATAATATTTGATAATTAATAATCAATGGCAGAAAGATGTATTCATACGGTCTTCCATTTACAGCCAGACCTTTAAGGACAACTGTATTGCTGATGTGGCCCCTCTGATGAAAATGAGTTTGACACCCATGCAGTAGGGGGAGACACTTGTGCCTTGACTTAACTGGTTCATGGGTTTATCACCTTAATGTGAAGAAAAACCAGCCAGACCAGTAACTTTGAAGAATTCGCACATCAAATCCCTAAAACATACGTGCCAAACTCAAGGCCCGGGGGCCAAATGTGGCCCACCAAGCCGTTCTGTGTGGCCCGCAGGACCTTAAGAAGCATTTAATAAAGTCCATGCAGCAGAGTTTTTTAACCTGAGAAATTAAATGGGTTTTTTTTTGATCAGACAGAAATGAACAATATTTGTAGCTTGAATAAATAATAATCAATTGCAGAAACATTGGTCCACAACTTTTTCTGATCTCATGACTGGTCAGCCAGTACCACCCATTACTACGGACCTGTAGCAAGGTGCTGACCACTGAAGGATCATTCAATTTTCAAAATAAAACATGTTTTAGACATGAGTCTGACTGCGGCCCGGTACCAAATGACCTATGGACTGGTACTGGTCCACGAACCGGGGGTTGGGGACCCCAGATTTATACAGTCTTCCATTTACAACCAGCCCTTGAAGGGGAACTGTATTGATGATGTGGCCCCCTGCCCTAAAACAATTTTGGTCGTTTCTGGCAGTTCTTTCTCATGGTTGTGCTCCATTATGCTCTGGTTTAGTTCAGCATATCTAACATTAAATTATACTAAACCAGACATCAGCATTATTAACCTCGGTCATTTATGATCCACTCGAAACGTTCGGATCAAAGCGTAAACTTCCAACTCATGTTACGGAGGAGAACGTGTCAGTTGATCTGTCTCTGTTTTCTGCCCTGAGCTACTGCGACCTAGCGAGACCGCAGACTGTCACTGAACAACAGCTGCCAACAAAGAAAACTGGCAAAAGGAGTCGCCGTTTTGTTTCCCTAACAAAGTGGTCACCTGATACGGGAATATTGAAAAGGGAAAGTTAAAGTCAATGATGCCAGGCACCAAACTGTGTCAGAAGTTCATTAGGCCTCCATATGTTCTGCTTCTTACTAAAGAAAACAGAGCCATACTTCTAGACAGAAACTGAGACGGCGGAGCTCCTTTTCACAGCTCCTTCTCCGACACTGCCGTCAGTTTGGATGACAGCGAGGTCGGTTCTAATGTGTCACCACCTCGGGGCTGGAAAGTTCTGTACATTCCGCAGCTGTCTCACAATGTATCTGTGCTCGCAAAGACCGAGCTGGTGGTGGATGCTCCTGTTTATACCCACAACTCATATACTGTAGGTCAGGCCTGCAATTTGAGAGAACTTCTTCAATGTTGGTATAAAGGTTCCTTTGTCTGTCTTTTGAATCTACTGTATGATGTACAGGACTTGAATAGTTTCCAGATGAATTTAAAAAAAATCAAAATTGAAAAGCTGCAAATCCTCCATCTAAGTCCAGACTAGTCTGTTTCCATCAGAGAATTTGTCTCTTTTTTTCCCCTTAAAATTTATTTTTTGTCAGACCAAAGCTTTCTTTTATTCAACCTTTGAAGAACTCGAGTTTTTTTTCTTTTGAAAAAAACCTGTTGCAAAGCATTTTTTATAACTTTTTTTAGTTAAGATTTGGTTAAAACTTTTGCCCCTTTTTTAAATTCAGATTAAGGTAGAATGATGAAACACAAGACACATCTTAACATGTCTTTGTTATTAAAATCAAATATACATTTTTTTTTATTACATCAGTCCTACATTCCTTTTTTTAATGTTTATATTAACAAACCAGTAATTTTTTCTCTATTTGTGATACAAAAAAGAAAAAAAAGCTAAAAAAATTTACTTTAAAAAACCTTTTCCAGCTTTTTTCTCTATTTTTCTTGAAAAATAGGAATTGTATTTTTGACATTAAATAGTTAGAACAGTCCTATTGAATAAATGCTGTCGGTTTGACAGAATTTTTCACCATTTTTGTCTCTCTTTGAAAGTGTTTTTGAAGGACCTGGAGGGTAACGCTTTGCATCCTTGAGCAGATGTTCACCGATGCTAAATGTCTGAGCCCTGTGATGACCATATGTGTGCGTGTGTGTGTGTGTGTGTGACTTGTAGTTAAAGGATCCTTATGACTCCCAGGACTTAGCCGTCCTGCCTTATGTCACACTTCAGTAATAAACACCTACTGCTCTGATCAGACCCGGGGCCAAAATCATTTGTTGTCTGTTCTTCAACTCTGCTCTCAGCGCTCACACATTTATTCCCACCAACACTGAAGGATATGCCATCTCATTTAACTCGTCAAGGTTGGAAACATCCAACCAGCCATTTAGCTCAATTATAAACCGCAGACTGAGGACAAGAACCAGCGCTGAGTTAGCTGAGATTAATAATTAATAAGCAACACTCATCCGTTATCTTTCTTTTCAAATTGAAAAAGAAACATGGTAATATTTCAAATGCAATTCTCCTGTTACTGGAAAATCAATTGTATTCACGCAGGGTTGTCAAACGCTGGGTTGCGGCCCCGATTGTGGTTCACGAAGTGAAGGTGTTCTGATGTCAAGTGGACGATTGATTTTCACTCAAAAGAAATATGTATTTTTGACTTTGAGAAGTTTTTACTGGAGTACAAGACGGAGTTATAACTGGTCTTTGTTCAGACTCGTCATATTTAAACATCTTTCACTGCCTCTTCTATTCAGTCGGACCTACAGAGCGGCCTTAGTGTGCAGCGACGTGATTATTTTTTACACATTTTTCTACCATTTTGCCAATGTGCAGCATAATGACTCTTTCTGTTAGTGGAATATTTCTCTTCTGTAAAATATAACGCTTCATAAAACAGCTGGGGTGCGACCAGGAGTTGTGAAAGCACGGGTCTCATCGTGCGACGGTTTAAGAACTGCTCTGAGGATCTGGAGGAAGTGACTGAGTTGCTGTAATCGTTGCTGCCAGCCAAAGTTTCCAAGCATTCTGATTCCAGCTGTGTGTGTTTTTTAAAAAAAACCTGATGTCTGAGTCCGGGCTGACCAATTTGTGCAGTTTCTGCATTTTGATGTGTCGTTTAGGGCGACCTAAAGGTGGCCGAAGCAGTTCAGTTTCAAAATGTGGTGAGGATCAGTCCAGTTAGTGGAAACCTTTATGGTTCTTTCTGTCTGTCGGGCAGATTTACTGCCCTCTACATGCACACACTCCTTAATTTTCCGATGTAATTCCCTTTGCAGTGAGTAAACTAACGACATGCTTTACGGTATCTGGAATTCCACACGTGATTATATGGCGTCATTTTATGAACCTGAATTCATATAACTTTCCCCCCGCTCCCCTTCTGCCCCCCCCTTCCTCCCTCCTGGCTCTGCTGTTTTTGTCATTATCTAAAGCCTGGGAGACTGATGTCTCAAACCGATCCATGCAAAATTCCTCTGACAGCTCACTGACTTGAGAAACAGCAACAAGGTGCCCACGACTAATTCATAATCAGCCTCCTTATACACCATTGCCACAGTGATTTAATTGTCCCATTTGTCACGGCTGTTGTTCCTACCAAAACAAACGTCATGATAATGATCATTTCCACTCTCTCACCCATCACGAAGCCTTCCACCGCTGATGGACTGTTTTTCAGACTCCGGATTTTTTCTTTCTTTATTTATTTTTTTTTTTGCACCGATGAATATTTTCTGTTATCTGTCACCTCTTATCTGTTGTCTTGCTTTGCCTGCTGACTCTTCCCATCACTTTCCATAAGGATGATGAGGAATATACTGAGAAAACAGTTTGCTGATGTGTTCCAGACAAAAAAAAAAAAAAAAAGAAAAAGACATGATGTAGAGAGGTAAGAGGTGTAACAGTCAATCAATAGTGCTTTGGCTCTTGACGCAGCTGTGCCTCTCTCCAGACACGCAGCTCTCAGAAAAGCCATTTGCCCACTTTTTAAAGGTATCCGGTGATATCCCAGCCTCACAGGCGGAGAACCTTTGATTTAAAGCCGCGTCCAGAGACTTATTTTTCTGAACTGTCAGACGAGCTGCAGTGTGGGAAGCTACGGCAGGTGTAGTTGATGATATGCCAGCTGAAAATGGCTTCCTCTTGATTTCAAATATTTCAAGGTGTACCTGAAAGGGAGACAGTGGCGCGCGGTCCCGTGAGGAGACCGCACGCCCTCCAACCCTTCTTTTGATAATTGCTATGCAGAAGATACTGAAAATAAATTACTGATCATCCGAGTGTTGCGGAGAGCCAACGTGTGGGGGAGACAGAATGAAGGATGAGACCCCGCTACAAACCCCTGGAAGGGAATATGCATGTGCCAGACAAACAGAAACACACACACACAGAGTTGAGGCCGAGAAAGGGAAAAAAAAAAAGAAAGCGGGAAGGAGGGAGGGGAAAAAAAGAAAGAAGCTGCATACTAAATAGAAATGCATCTAAGCACTCGCACGCAAGGATTTGCTTATGCACACAAATGCTGCAGACAGACATAAAAATATATGTGGACTATACATAGTTTGGGCTCGGGCTTATTCAGCTCGGTTCTCTAATCGCAGAACGTGCCTCGAGCAAACGTAGCACAGCAGCCCGCGTGAGACTTCCGACCGTATTTTTATCCACCATGTACCGATAAAAAAAAATAAAAAAAAGACATGCGGACATACAGAGGCATAAATGAGCGAGTGCCGGTATGGAGGCAATATGCACCTGGCCAAGTGCCAAGCACTAGCTACCACTCTCAAACCAAAACTCATTTAAGCTTCCCAGAGCAGCGTCTCAAAGGAAATCTCCTTTTCAATTCTGACATCATCTCCGTGTCTTGTTTCTCCTACACACAACACACTCGCACAATGCAACACATACAACTCCGCACACAGCAGCTCCCCTCCGTTCGCTCGGACGGCATAACCGAGGCCATATGTCTGCCGTTAACCCCGAGCGGTCGACTAACACAGTCCTTTACCAAGCAGCATTAAACTTTAATCCTTTCTTCATCCAGCGTCTCAGAAATAAGATCTGTCTCATTAGCGCCTGGCTCCAGTCCCCATGATGAATACAGGCTCGTCAGCAGGTATTGCATATAAATACATACATATTACGTTACAGTAATCATCGCGCTGACACTGCTCCACCCGCACCAACCCGCTGCCTGGTTTTGTTTACTGAGGTCTAGGGAACACGTGCGCCTTCTGCCTAAAATAGTGGCGCGGCGTTCCCTCCTATGGAGTGGTAAGCTGTTCCCTTCTCAATCCAATGTCGGGAACAAATGTGGCTTCTTTCGCCTGAAACGCGGAGCACGGCACCAACTGTGCACACTCCCGGGCCTTTGCCAAATGATCCTGCTTGGAGCTAAATAAAGCTAAAGAAAACACGGATCCGCCTGAAGAATGCGAGCTGTGCTGAACTTTGCTGAAGTAAATGGGCAAAAAAAAAAAACAAACGGGTTTTTAAGTGTCCCCTCAGACAATCGCGTCCCGCGCTAAACTTTTCCTTAGTTTAGCATCATGTTGCCGGGCTGCAAGCTGGATCTGTGAGCCACTTAGTCATAGGCTAGGTCAGGTTCTTAAATTCACAGTGTTGGACAATTATATATAAAAAAGTTGGTTAATTAATTACAGCCTTTGTGAGTAATTGATCGCTATTTGACATTAAAGGCTAACATTTTGTAATTCAAATGTTTTGTTTATTGTTGTCAGATGAATCGATGAATAGATGTGTATATTTTTAATCTGCCTATCAAATGAGATTACTGCGTCATCTGGTCTATCATGACTAGCGTTAGTTATGTTGTCAGATGAATTGATGAATAGATGTAAAAGTGAACTATCGTGACTAGCGTTAGATGTCCACTTTTGGATTGTGCATTTTGTAAACAATCACGTTGATCCAGGTTTTGTTTAACTGACATTAGTGCCCCCTACTGGGCTGCTGCGTATGCATCATTGTAAAATGGCGTGTTGGAAATGAATTTGTCTGTTAATAATAAGTCAAGGCTCTGTGTAAATGATGCAATCTTTTTTTTTTTTTTAGCGAGAGTAATATTTTTTAAACGTTGGCTAAGTCTTTTTATTTGCTTTTTTATTCATGGCATCTTTAATTGAAATGAAGTGGCCTCTTTGGCTTCCCTCCAGCTCTGCGTTTTAGTCATCAAAGTTTGACCTTTGCAGCCCATTTCATTAGCCAGGCCAGGAAGTGACAGGACCCCGGCTCTACATTAGCTCCAGACTTTGGCTCCATCCGTCCGTGGACGATGATGAGAACCATGCACTCCCCCAGCACACCTTTCTCATCTGCTTTATTTGTATTCCCAGTACCTATATGATATTTGGCAGCCTTCAGCCAATGCGGTGGTCTTACATGAGCAGCCCTGCAGAGGGAAAGGGCAATTCAATATGAAATGAGATTTTGCATTGCTCCATGTTTTGTCTGCCTCCACTCTGATCAATAAACAGGTACTAGGCTAATAGGATTTTGGAAAGAACAGGGGGAGTCTTATCTTACCTAATGCCTCGTCTCTGACAATCAACTGCACCGTAGAAGTGGACGAGAGAAACCGGAGTCGGTGAACGAGAGCGTGATTTCAGTAACTATTAGTGGCGCGGACAGATGTCCTCATTACACGCTTTCATTGTTGCTTCAACTGGTGCTAAATGCACAAAAGGATGCGGCCCCGCTGCAGGCCTGTGTGTTTAATTAGCTGACTCCGTGAGCAACAAGGACGCGGCGAACACAGAGCGCCAGGCTGATTAAAATGCATCTAATTATATCAATTTAGCTTCTATGCCTTTTCCTTTTCACTCGAATGAACCTATTGATTAGCGCCACTAAAGCACTATTGGCCTCGAACTAGCTTCCCTGAGAGTCGCTGTCCATTCAGTGCCACCACCAGTTGAAAAGAGAGAGGGAGAAAGGCACACAAAAAACAGCCACGGCAACAGAAAAACTCCTTAAATACCACGCTGCCCCTCTTCATCTGAGTGTGAAATACAATCAACACCTCTGGGGGCTGTTCATGCCAGCCATCCACGCAGCAACCCCCTGAGCACAGACTCCTACACAATCTCAAATTAAGGAAATTAAAAGTCACCGGTCCGCACCGATAATTTAGCACTATCTCATTCGAAACTGCAAACACACACTATTCAAAGTAAAGGGGTGGGGGGGCTTGCTTTTTGGCTTGAATGCCACAATGACAGTGTAATTGTGTGAAATTGGTTGCAAATGGAGAGCTCACCGGTCGAATGACCCCGGTTGGTGGCATCATGGTCACTGTCACCCTGTTCGCTGTCGCCGTGACCGCTGTCTTTGGAGCTGACGATGTCTGCTTCTTGAAACGCAGAGCTGGAAAGAGGGTGAGGGCGAGGCAAGTTAAGAGAGGGAGAGGAAGGAAGGAGGAGGAGGAGTAGGAAGGATGTAATGAGGGGCCGAAA
Source organism: Cynoglossus semilaevis (assembly GCF_000523025.1). NCBI lineage: Eukaryota > Metazoa > Chordata > Actinopteri > Pleuronectiformes > Cynoglossidae > Cynoglossus > Cynoglossus semilaevis. Next base: position 12,059,358 of record NC_024315.1, read on the forward strand.
CAGAGAGAGACAAGAGAGGGAGACAGAGGGTGGGAGAGAATCAGAAATCAGAGCCATATTAATAACAGTCATGGTGGCCGTCAGCACTCTAAATTGGATGTTCCACATGGCATGTAATGAAATCCAGCATAAGGGCTTTAATAGGTGCTGCTCTGTCAGTTATGGGACTGATGCCAAATTGAAGATGAACGTTATGGATACACTGGGAACCATGGAGCCTCTCAGAGCCACAATTAACGGCGCGGAATGTGCAGGATTCAAACTGATGGGTGTAATATTCAATTTTACTGAGGTGTGAACAGGTTATGGATCCACCAGGCCCGTTGGATGTTAGAGGTCCTCTGGTGGCAGGTGGTGTGTAGCTCCCAGCTTTGCACATTATAATAATAATAATTACCAAAGGGTGAATGCAGTATCCACAGTCCCACAGTAAACAGAGAAAGAACGTGGTGGTTCCACACGTGGGCAGTAGGTGGCAGCTGTCACTGAATTCAAATATATACTGTATGTAGCTGCTGGCCTATTTATAGGCTAATTTAAAAAGGAAACACAGTTGGATTAGAAATCTCTGGCTACTTTAATCCAGGTAATTATGTCTCACTTTATTTTGATTCAGTCACTGCCCTCTGCCCCCTGCTGGATCATCATGCCACACTTTTGCCAAGCTAGGAAAAGTCATCTTTTTTTTTTTTTTAAATATCAACATTTCACACCACATTTTTTGAAATGCGTGTTTGTTGACAAACTAGTCTATAATTGGACAGTGATGGATGTAGAGACTGAAAAGCAGAGGGTTTGTACCTGTTTACACGTCTGGGTCTGTCCACCAGGTAGCTGAGTTCTGCTCGTTGGTGTTTTGTCTGCAGAAAAAAAAATGAAAAAAACACAAACAAAATCCCACATGAAACACGTTTGTTTACATCTCACGCCTTAATTATAATGACAGTATGTTTTTTCTGGCGATTATTCAGTGAGGTAACCATGATGTACACTGTTACTGTAGCTGTGACAGCGTGAGGAGTGGGGGACGACAGTACCACGCATCACCTCTGTGAACGAGTGAGGGGGCGAAAGAGAGTGTGTGTGTGTGTGTATGTGTGTGTGGTAGGGGCCGATTGAATGCGTAAATGATTGAGCAGCCCCGATGCTAAAACTGAACAACCTTTGTTCGAGCTGCTGCCGTGCTGGGTCGTGCAGGGAATATTTAACGCGCACTAAAGGCAAGACTGTGACTTGCTGTCTGGCTCCCCTCCAGGCGCAGCGCAATCAGCAAGGAAAAAAGGGGAGGAGGAGGGAGGGGGTCAAAAGAGAGCCTCGAGCCTAATATATGTGGAGAAAGTCTCACAGTCTCAAAATAAATAAAATGAAGGCCTCACATCTTTCTTTTCTCTCTCTCTCTGTGTGTGTGTACTTCTGGTCTTTACCAGCCCTGACTCATAATCCAGCAATAAGTGTTGTTTATGGAGCTTTGTCTCGGGTCAGAGGTCTGTTTTGCACATTTGTGTCTCATTTAATCTTAGAATTGAGCTTAGAAATATCAGACATGATTTGTTATTCAATACATTTTGGCTTATTTAAATATGAAGCGACCCCTGTGGTTGGCTCCCCTGTAAAGACTGGGATAAATGTATGTGCACTTTGCAGCCAAGAGCTAAGAATCCAAGGCTGTTCTGACAGCACTGCACCGTCCACACGATCAAAAGGCCACGTGACAATTAACCATTGACACGCAAGTCAATGGAACCCACGGAATATGATTGAAAACCATGGTGCAGAACACTCCAGTCAATACCAGGACCGATAGCCTTCTGTACTGGTTACTTTCCTGCGCTGTGTGACCTGCATGGCTAATTAACTTTGTTTTGAAGGGAACGCAGCTTCGCATCCATCATTAACCCTTTAATGCATTGACTTTTTTTTTTTTAACCTATGGAAAAAGTGATTCAAAGTGACACTTTGTGTCACAGCTGAGCCACGCCTCTCTTACCTCATTGGACAGAATACTGCCATTGGATATGATGTCCGGCTGCTGGTCACTGTACCCGGTGACGATGGCACCACAGGGGTTGGTGTGATCCGTGTCCGTGCTGCGGGATGGGCTGCATGGTTTGAGGAACATGAGATCCGTTTTGGCAGACTCAGGTGTCAGACACACCTGGTAGCAGTAGGAGTTCTGGTTCTGGTGGTGATGGGAGCCGAAGCCCCCTCCCACACCGCCCACACCGGATTCCTCCACGGGCACCTGCCCCACGGGTCCGACCCCTGATGTCACATTGGTGCTCTGAACTAACATGATGTCAGATTTGCTCAGCTTCTTCTGCTTCCGGCTTCGAGCTTGTCTGCTGCAGCAGGGGCTGCAGCACAGGCAGCAGTCACCGGCCAGCAGGCATGTGTACAGGTTCAGAGTTTTGTCCTTTTGGCAGCGCACGGCCAACACAATCATGGCCAAGAGGAAGATGAAGGAAACGGAGCCAAGAGCAATGATGAGGATGAGGGTAAGGTCAAGGGACGTCTCCTTTGCCCTGGAAGGCGAGCCGCGGTCCCCGCTGCGCCCTTCCACCACGCTGTCCACCAAAATTACACTCACACTGGCGGAGGATGAGAGAGGGGGCTGCCCGTGGTCCCTCACCTCTATCAGGAGGTCGTAGTAGCCCTGTATGTCCCTCTTGGGAGAGATCCTGCGGGATGTCCTCAGCTCACCTGTCCTCCAGTCCATGCGGAACATTTCCACCTCGTTGCCCCGCAGGATGCTGTACGACAGGCGTGCGTTCTCGCCGTCGTCCGCATCCATGGCCACGATGCGCGTCACCAGGTAGCCCGGCTCGGCGGAGCGCGGCAGGTGCTCTTTGGCTGTGCCATTTTTACCCAGAGGCGCTATGACAGTGGGCGCGTTGTCGTTTTGGTCAACTATGATGACATTTACGGTGGCGTTGGAGAAGAGCTCGGCGGGACCCGAGTCCTTCGCCTGCACCATGAAGCTGAACTCCTTCAGCTGCTCGTAGTCGAAGGAGCGCAGCGCGTAAAGGTAGCCGGTGTCCTGGTTTATGGACACGTACGTGTCCACGGACATGCCCTGTATGTCACACTCCAATATGGAGTAGATAATGAGAGCGTTCTGACCTACGTCGGGGTCCAGAGCGCTCACCGCGTGAATGAAAGCACCGGGCACGTTGTTCTCGGTCACATACACATCATACACCGCCTGCGTAAAGCGCGGCGCGTTGTCGTTCTCGTCGGAGACGTGCACTTTAATGGACTTGCTGGTGGCCAGTGAAGGCTGACCTTTGTCTTTGGCCACCACCGTGACCATGTACGAGTCCACGCTCTCTCTGTCCAGCGCCCCGTCGGTCACGATGGTGTAGTAATTCTTGAAGGAGGATTTCAGCTTGAACGGAACGTCTCCCAAAATCTCACACGTCATTTGTCCATTCTCACCGGAGTCCCGGTCTGAGACGCTGAACAGGGCGATCACGGTGCCCGGCGCGTCCTGCTCGCTCACGGACTCGGTGACGGTGCTGAAACCGATCTCCGGTGTGTTGTCATTAACGTCCACCAGTTTGACCAGCACTTTGCAGTGCGCAGGGACCGCATTGGGCCCCAGGTCTTTCGCCTGGACATAAATCTGGTGCGTACTGCTCTCTTCATAGTCCACCTCTCCCACCACTTCTATTCTACCTGTTCTGGCATCGATACTGAACAAGTCCTTTATCCGTGGAGCGTTGTGGCTGCTGAAAGAATAAACTATTTCCCCGTTTTGTCCCTCGTCCACATCCGTTGCGTTCAGCTGGATAACCAGGGTGCCCACGGGCGAGTTCTCCCGCAGGTTAACGGTGTACACAGACTGGTCAAATGTCGGTGCGTTGTCATTAGAGTCCAGAACTTTAACGACCAGCAGAGCCGTCCCAGTCCGCTGAGGGACGCCCCCGTCCACGGCGGTCAGCACGTAGCGGTGCACCGCCTGCTGCTCCCTGTCCAGCGGCTTCTCCAGCACCAGCTCTGCGAACCGGTTGCCGTCGCTCTGCGTCTGCACGTCAAGGTAAAAATAGTTGTTATTCGTTATGGCATAAGTGCTGAGCGCGTTCGTGCCCACGTCCGGGTCGAACGCGTTCTCCACCGGGAAACGCGTCCCGGGGACGGCGCTCTCTGTTATCTCCACAGAAATGTCCGTCTCCGGGAAGCTGGGCGGGTTGTCGTTGATATCCATCACGTCAATCTCAACCCGAAAGAGCTCCAGCGGATTCTCCAGGAACACCTCCAGGTGCAATAGGCACGGGATGGTCTGCTTACAGATTTCCTCTCGGTCAATTTTCTCCTTTACCACCAGAGCACCGTTTTCTAAGTTCACCTCCAGGTACGGAGTCCGTGAACTCGGCACAGTCTGAAAGCGACGAGCGGAAAGTTTGGTGATGTCCAATCCCAAATCCTCTGCAATATTTCCAACCACGGAGCCAGGCTCCTGCTCCTCTGGCACGGAGTAATGGAGCTGGGAAACAGCTCCATCCAGGATGGAGAGCAGGAAGATGAACCAAATCATCTCCTCTCTCTCTCTCTCTCTTTCAAAGTGCACTTAAAGACGAAATTAAAAGAAAAACAAGGAAAAAAAAAGAAAATGCTGAGCGTTATTCCTCCCTCTTGCAGGAACCGATCATCTCCTATGTCCGTAAAAAGGCAGTGGAAATAAGAGCAACAAGACTGTGAGAGCGTGAAATTCCTCCCTTTTGCTGCGGGTCAGTGTAGCACTGTGTGGTTTCAGCTGTGAGAAGCACGGCCATTTGATCCGACACTTCTCTCTTCTGATCAATTCTGCAGCGGTCTGTGAGTTGTTGCTGTTTTTTTTTTTTTTCTTTTTTTTTTCCTGGCGTCGGTGCAGAACCACGCAGAACGAAAAGCCAGGACGCGCAGCCAACACTCCCAGTGCGCAGAGCAGAATGTCCTCTCTCCAGAGGAAAAGGGGGGGAGGCGGTGTGGAGTGGGGGCGGCGGCGGGGTGGGGGGGGGCGCCAAGCCAAATAGACAAAGTCCACACGAGCAAAAAGTGAACGAGAGACAGCCGCAGCCTCGCGTCCACGCCGCAGCAAAAACGAAAAATCGCACCGTGAACTGCAACTTCGGAGCAGAGACTTAGTGCACACCCAGACTTTCTCTGTGTCTCTGTTGAACGAGGATGTAATCGCTGCGCCTAAGCGCTCAAAGCGGATGATGTTCTCAGCTCGGCTTCTGTGAGGCGAGTGCGAGCAGCGGGGATGGTTTTGCGCACAGCTCCTTCCCCCACCAGCCAATGGTGAGCTCAAACAGCGGGTGTGATGGCACCTGATTGGGGCTCCGCGACGCCATCCAGCGCACACGCAGGGCCCCTGATGATAAAACCAGAGGCACCGCGCTCCTCTCCTCTGCTCCTCTCCTCTGCTCCTCTCTCTTCCTACCTCAATTGCAGCAGAGTTAAATTAAAATGTTTTACACACCCAAGTGAATGAAAGAAGCCGAGTAGTCCCGGCTGTCTGTGTGCTACGTCGCATCTCATTATTAACAATTTTATAAATAATAATGTTTAAAAAAATGCATACTTTTTATATTAGATTTGACCTTTTATTTCGTCATATTTTCCAAACATTTCACAAGGTTGATAGAGAACTGGAGTCACACGTGTGTCACTGGTGTTGTTCCACAGTCTGGGATCCAAACTGTCCTCTGATACCCGTGAGTCACGAGTATAAGGTGGCAGCAGCCAAATTCCTAAATGTAAAGAGCCTGCGCAAGTAAAGGCAGCGGTGACGCAATAACACCACCGTGCCATGCCCCCCTGCTCCCCCTCCATCCCTCCTTCCTTCTGCTCTCTCTCTCTCTCCTCTCCTCTTCTCTCTTGAAGACGATCATGCAAAAGAAAAAAGAAAGAAAAAGAAAAAAAACAAAACAATGAAAGATTTCAAATCCAGTCTTATCTCCACAGAGCTCAGTGTGAAAGTGAGCGTCAGTGTGATACGAGGTTCCGCCAGTCGGAGCAGAATCACACTTGACTTACTTTAATTCAGTGTAATGAAGCATCATGCTCTCGTCCTGCCGTGTTGCTAATAGCCTGCAGCCTATTAGTTCCTCTATCTTCCCAGTCTTATCATTAACCCCCTCACATGCTGGCCTCAACTGTAACACACTTGCATCACGCGCTAATTTAATTCATAAGGCATAAATTGACTATGCAAATGGCACCGCGGTACGAAGAGGGGAGACGGGGGGAAAAACAATGGGAATTTGGCTCAACTTTGCACACTTTTGGGGAAGGTGGTGTGCGGGGGGTGCAGGGTGGAGGGTAGTTTTAAGGAGGAAGAAAGGAGACTGGAAGCGGACACGTATGTGATTTTAGATGCGAAGTGTTTCGGCGCAGCAGCGAAGTCGTGCGTAACGCGGAGCGACGTGTCCGCTGTGCGTTGATTAGCACGAAAGATCCGCGTTTCTGCTCGTCGCCACACCAATGGTGGAGAGACAGTGGAGAGACGTTCTGTGGATTAGCACCCGTGTCTGTGCAGGAGCATGTGTGACCGAATCGAGCTGACACTGGAGTCAGATCCTGGAGCAGCACCTCCTCTCCTTCCCTCTCCTCTCCTCTCTCTCCCCGCTCCCTCTGTCCCTGACTGGGTGTTACAGAGACCAACGTCGCCCCCTCGCGTCTGTCTTCTCCTCTTTTCAAGTCCTGGAGATGAAGAACTCGAAGACACTCAGGTCTCATCTCTGTTGTTTTGTCTTCTGTGGGCGTTTAATGTTTTTTTTTCTTCTCCGCACCTTGACTCAGTTCTGACAGCATCCTTACGGTATTTCGTCTTTAAAAAACAGATTTTCCTTTGACATTTGATACTGCTTTATACAAGACACCCGTCCTATATTTTTAAAGCTGCAGCACAGCATTTTCAATACTGTTGTTGTGAAAGCCAGAGTAAACAATTTTGTGTAAAGTAAAAAAAAAAACATATCAGACTTCCTGTAGTGCAGATATAGACAGATATAAACACAACAATGTTTCTCAATAATGCACTTGAACCTGTCAAATAAGGTTCGACTTAAACAGAAAACTTATGCTACAACATTTTAAAATGTGGAACTTAAAAAAAAACATGCCTTGGAACTGTTATAATATTTCAAACTAAAAAAACCATACCTTGGAACTGTTATAATATTTCAAACTAATTGCAGGATTTACTTAAGTTTTAAGATAATCCCAGAATAAGACCCGCTTTGACAGGTAACATGTGGCGTAACTGCCTTAACCTTAACGATCTGCCTGGTTCGTTAACACTAACGTTAGCTAGCTAAGGCTTAATGTTCTGACATTAATTAACACACATCAACAGACAAACTAGATCGATAACCTACGTCAGCAGGTTGCCTTCTCGGAGGAACCATGAAAGGTTTCATTCTGTATTTTTTCAGGAATATTGCTCTATAAGAGAATGAACAACATGGTGCCCCAAGTGGCAGACATGTTTGCTCACATCTTAGCCAACTCCGCAGCAGCATTCAGCAAACTTTTTATTATCGCCTACAGACTGTACTCCCATAATAATACCAACATGTGGACATTTACGCCCGGAACAAGAACACCCAGGTCCACCCCGGATGCTGTCACTGCTGCACTCCACTACTCCCTCCCTTACCTGGAAAGAAGGATTCCCACACTAGGATACTCTTTATTGGCTACAGTACCTGGAAAGAAGGATTCCTACACTAGGATACTCTTTATTGGCTACAGCTCGACCTTCAATGCACAAATTCACCCATAAACTGCTCACACTTGGCCTGCAACACCGGCGCCCCCTAAGGCTGAACACCCTGTTCACCCATGACTGTGTCGCCACGCACGAGGACAACATCCCACACTGCGGTGATTGGCCGCATCACTAAGGGGCGATGAAGCAGCCTACGAAGGGAGGCGTGATGACAACAACCTCTCCCTGAACACAAACAAGACAAAGGAGACAATGGTGGACCCGAGGAAGGGGAGGAGAACTCACCAGGACACTCAACACCTCACTCTATTTCCTGAGGAGGTTAAAGAATGTTAGCACGTCGTCCAGGATCTTTGACAACACCTGCATCATAGCTAGGTATGCCAACACTGCTAACGAGAGTGGTGAAGAAAGCCGGGAGGAGAATCAGGACACAAATAGAAACATTTAAATAACACAGATTGAAGCGCCATATTTACGGGCAACAAGTATTAACATCATCGTAAATTGACGATAACCCCCGACCTGCTTCACATTAATGTATTTGCCGTACTTTCTGGTTAGTCCAGATAGTTATTTTAGTCCGATTTTCCTCTGCTCTTTCCACTGTGAACAAGTCAGGGTTCAGTGTCTTGACCAGGGAACCTCTGACACGTGGCAAGAGCTTCCGGAGATTGAACCACCAAACACTGTAATTACTGTGTGACCCAGGACACATGCTGTGATCCAGTACCAGTGAAATCTGCGCAGGGTTACAATTTGGCTCAAATGAGTGCAGGATAAAGGACATGAAGCAGCCACTCAGATAATCAGCATGTGCCCAAGTAGGTTGAGGGTAATGACGAACTTGTGCACAATTGACTACAGTTTCCTTGGAGAATATAGAGAAATCATCAGCTCCTTTCAACTCTACAGCCCAAGAAAAACATGCAGTGTATTATTTATGACATATTGCAATTATGCAAAAATACAAAACTCCAAGAAAAGTCGGGCGACTTCCATAAAAAAGGGAAAAATCTTGTTTCCTTTCAGCGTCTCGGACATGCCAAATGCCTTGAAGCATTAGCGTTAGAGGGTTCCCAGTAATAAATTGATTAATACGAACCAATGACCCAAGCAAGAATGGAAATTCTGACATTTTTTAGAATGAGCCTCGTTTGCTTTCTCGCCAAAGGGGCTGAACAAAACAGCCACACCACTGTCACACCTCCGGCTTCAGTTTTTTGTGTTTAATGCAGAAATAAGAGAGCAAGACTGCTCTTATTACACGGCCCGTGCCAAGATATAAAATAAATGTACTTCCTAAAATGTCAGCTAAGCTGTAAAGGGCCTTTACATTAAATCAATGCTGTGTCCATTGATAAATAACTTCCGAGCTTGAAATTAGGGAATTTGTCATCATGAATTATTATGTCTGTACCGAAGCCCACGGTAACATTGACCCCTTGACAAAGACTGAGCAAAGACCCAACAACAGCATGATAAATATTGTGCTATAAGGTAGTAGTTTACTATCCGGAGTCCAAAGACATGAAGGAAAAGGGTAAAGGTTTACACTAAATTCAGTATGTGAATGTCGGTGTTAATGCTCGTACAGTATGTCTCCGTATGTGTCCATGCGATGGGACTAACTTGGCCGTTGTCTGTCGGTTTTGGCACCCACTACTACTGCAACTCTAAAAAGGATTGAGCAGTCCTGTGGAACAGCGCCCCCTAACGTTTTTTGTATCAAGGACCGGTCGGCCGGTATCAGCCGTTACTGTGGACCAGTAATACCGCAGCAACGTTTGACTTTGTTTAAAATGATTTTTTTTTAAAAAACTCTGCTGGTGAGCTTTGTTTAAAAAGGTGGAAAGGCCTAAAGATGTGTCAGACGAAAAACTGCCACTAAAATACAAAAATACCAAAATGTACCCACTGAGATGGCATTATGGGGAGTTGTATTATATCAATGTTTTCCAAACTTGGGGTTGCGACCCTGAGAGGGGCGGCCTTGGATTCAAACGGGGTCACCTGACTTTATTTGATAAAAAAACATACTGATAAAAAATGTTCTTAAGTAATTACTATTTTTTTCAGTAAGTACTAAGTTTCCATCCACCAACAGTAAGAATTCAAGTTTTTTGTGATTTTATGAGGATTTAGTGCTGACCTATTACAACTAAGCCCTCATTTCCCTGTAGTCTTATTCCCAGTGGCACCATATCATATTTTTTTCACCACCATCTTGAAAGTTTCCGTCTGTATACTTTGTATAAAATATATAAATCAATTTCAGCTGTCTGTAGACTGGTCTCTGTGCAAAAAGCGAAAAAGTACAGCTTGGCAGATGCAGCCCTGTGGGTTTCCCACATTAGCACCCACACTGCTCTGGCGGATGAGAGGGTTTTAAGAATAATATACAGTCCTCCGCAAATCAATACTCTGGTTAACAATGTTTGGCTGCACTTCATTTCTGCTTGTTTCCTCGTGACTAAGAGCAACATCAGCGGTCATTTTCCCTTCATTCCAGGCCCATTTATAATTCATTGACTTCAAAAATGACAAATGGGACATAATTTTTGACAAATGATATCATAACCAGCCGTGATGTGTGGGGCTAACAAACTGAGGCTGGTCTGTAGGTAAAAGCTCAGTAGGCCATTAAAATTTCATAATGTGAACAAAAAGGCAATTAAGATATCGTTAAGGAGGTTAGCACCCAGAGGATATACCTCAAGCCCATAACTGCCCCCTCCGAGGGCCCTGCAGCCCTGTCGCTGATTAGAAAATGAACAGGAAAAAAATAAAACTCCAACTGCGTCCGAGCACAATCACAAACAAAGCAGTTGGACAAAGACGTCACCGATGCGTCAACGAGGGTCTGCGCTGTTTTCAATTTTAGTGCACAATCACTCAGCCAAATTACTGTGAGCTCGGTTTAAATGTACTCCGTGGTCATCAGTGGTGGAAAGAAAAAAAAAAAATCTTAATTCCTCCTTTGTCAACTCATTGGCTCCCAATGAATCCCCAAGACAGTCAGAGCCACATAAACGATAAAAAAGGCCAGCAGAACAGGTCAATGAGCAAACAATGTAAATGAGCGTCGGCCTCACTGTTGCAATAATCAAGGTTGTGAAGAAAACCGATCAATACACTGCAAACATATATATATATATTCTCTTGTCTTTGTGGTTTGGATCAGCCTTTTTTCCCCCCCGAGTTTGTAAAAAGGGAATGTGCAAAGATCATGGATACAGATGTACATAATTTATCAGCCCTTTAACCTCAAACGCCTGTGATCAAGCTTGTTTGTACCACTTGGCCTCCTGTAATTGTGTTAGCACAGAGAGTGTGGCGCGGTGCGAGCTGGACGCGGCCGCGTACAAAATAGATGGCTGCGCCCTCAGCCCAAAGTGACTGTGTGTGTGATCACTGTCTGTCTGAGACAGCTGCGGGGTGACTCTCTGCCCCGACGGCCATTACTCAGTCTGATGGATGGAGGGATAGTGGGGGAGTGGTGGTTGAGAAGAGGCAAGGGGTTGTGGGAGTGAAGGAAGGAGAGACAGTGCTTAGAGCAAGGATGAGGGAGAGAGAGAGAGAAGACGGGGCGGGGGGAGGGG
>NC_024315.1:12079588-12108743 GCF_000523025.1 Cynoglossus semilaevis
GGGGGGGGCAACTGTGGTCTTAATGGACGGACGAGGACCCGGAGAGGTTGAAGTGTTAAAATGATGTGAGGGAAGGTGAGGAAAAGTGATCTGGGATCAGGGCATGTCAGCTGTGAGTAGCACTGATAAGGAATGGAAGAGGAGGAGCGGGAGATGAAGATGAAGCTGCCGCCGCCGCTGCTGCTGCTGCTGCTGCTTTAAGTAATTGAGTTTATTTTCCTAAAGATAAGGCATCACTTTCTCAGTAAATACATCACTAACTGTCACAGATCGTTTTCAGCTCCGACATCACAACATGTTTTAAAAAGCAGGAAACAGCAAGAGTGCTGTTTCCATTTGGTAGAGCTTTAGGTGCATACACTTTATTTTCCTTGAATGCATTATAGTGCATTTCAAGAAATTGTGGGACATCAAGTGAATGGAGATATTAGCGATTAGGGATTTCAGATTTTAGTAGAATGAAGTATCAGTATTTAATCCAAAAAGCAAAGTTTTCACTTTGACTTAATTTTAGTCGATGAAGGACTTAATAAATATGTGTAACTCAAAGAACAAAAACAGCATTTTCAAATTTATTTCCTGATAAATGCAGGATACAATCAAAAAAAAAAATTATATTCAATATTTTTTGGCCCTGAACTGTTTCTGGTCTCTGTGCTGCAAATGATTTTTTTTTTCTGTTTGACTACATGATTTTTTTTTTTTTTCAATTTGCCCACCACCATGCTCTTATGCAAGTTGCCATTGGAAAATTGAGAATAAAAGTTTTTAGTCACCAAACTTTTCTTCTTTTGTACTGATGTGACTTAACCCAGTGCATCTTCGTGATGGCAAAGAAACATCTTTGTGCATCGCTGCCACCTAGTGGGTCAGAGTAAATGCATAATTGATGATTTGAAGCCTTTTAACTTTTTTTATTATTATTAATGCCATTACGGGCTACCTTGTCACTTTCTTCTTTTACCTTCACCTCCTCGAATCGTAACGTGTGCATGGTCCTGTGGTTCAGTGTCCTGGTAACAACAACGTTGTGTTCCAGTGGATGGCAGGAGTCAAATAACAGGTATTGGTCTGTGTGAGTGGACTTCCCATAAACGTCAATGTTGAGATTCCTGTCTTTCCACATGCCCAGGACGACAACGAGTTTCCTCGTTCCTAGTTCAGAGTAGGAATCAGCCGTCTACTTAACTCTACTCTCATCAGTTAATTTGGTGATATATTTGTAAAAAAACAAAACAAAACAAAAAAAACAGATGTGAAATATATACAACTGACTGTTTAGCTTTGTGTTCAATACATGACAAAAATGTAAAAAATGTAAAAATGCTGATTCATCTCAGTCTTTGTGTTCAATACATAGCAAAAATGTAAAAATGCTGATTCATCTCAATTAATTATGATTAATCAATTTATCATGATTAATCAATTAAACATGAATAATTATGGTTAATAAGTAATTAATTTTAATTAATTCCTATTTATTCATCAATAGCCTGTGATTAATCGGATTTATTTGTATTATTAGCGTGTTATATGTAATCAGTTAAAACAATAACAGGCAACGCAGATGTTCTCACAGCGGTGGTCTGTAGATTTAAATGTCACAGTTTTATGTCAGATGCCATTCCTCATTGATTCATCTCAATTAATCATGATTAATCGTACTTAATTATGATTTATCCTCAGCCGCCCTGTGATTAATCCGAGTGAATGTTTTTATTGTCTGACAGCCGTATGTAGGAGGGAATATTTAAGTTGTTTTGTTTATATTTAAGTGCTATATTGAATCAGCTGAAACAATTACAGGCAACACAGAAGTCCCCAGAGCGGCAGTCAAGTGCTACAGTTTTATGTCAGATGCCATTCCTTTGGCAACCCTCACCACCAGCGGTCGGATATAAAAGTTAGTTGGGTTTGAACCATAGACCCACCGCATGGGAGGCAAGGAATTCTACCACCACAACTAAGTGTTCAGCGGTGATTCTATCTTTGTCGACCAGCAGCGTTTTGATAGGATCAGTGGGACAGAATGCCATTATACTGCAGTTGCATGAAGTGAAACCATAACAGTAGTCAGTGAGATACTTAGAGCCACTAAGCTGTGAAAGACAGCAGTGCTGGGTAATAATAATTAAAATTTCACCCTACACTAATTTAACAGTTGTAGGATCACTGTGCCTTTCACATTTCGCTACATGCCGCCTTGTGATGAGGAAGTCTGTGCAGTTTTCTGTTAGTTCATCCCACAGAAGTGACTGACAAAGGTCTCAGTGTCGTAGAGTTACAACTGACAGCATGTTTTAAAATGACTCCTCGTTGTGGTCTAAGTACAGCTGAAAATTCAACAGTTGTGTTTTTTATTTTTTTTATTTTTTCGCAACCCCGTCATCAACTTTATTTTTGCTTGGCTACACCGTTAGAATTTGCCCGGGTTGTTGTAGTTAACGTTAGCTTTGGTGTCTGTGCTTGTAGCAACGTGTTTTGTCGTTGAGATGATACTGTAGACTTGAAATAATGAGAATGTAATTGATGCCACGAATTAGAATGACATTTGTAAAACATGTTGTAAACATGTTTTACGATGCACAGAGGGGTCGAAGGGAGAATATTGATATAGAGCGGGAACACTATATATATTCTTAACATATATTTGTATGTTTACGTATATGTATATATTAATATATATGTATATACTTTATATATGTACAACCGCGAAGTAGAGGTGGGATGTGTTTTAGTTTATTTTTTGCTATATTTCACAATATACTAAAGATTTTGCGAGATCAGATTTAAAAGAAATCCCACGATGCACAGAGGGGTCGAAGGGAGAATATTGATAAAGAGCGGGAACACTATATATATTCTTAACATATATTTGTATGTTTACATAGATGTATATATTAATATATATGTATATACTTTATATATGTGTATATATATGTGTGAATATATGTGTGTGTAGTTTGCTGTAATTTAGTGTATTGGGTTGGCTGTATTATCTTTTATTCGGCTCCTGAATGCATTCCAAAATGAGAGCAGCAGAGTTAACAACTATTTGAAGTAAAATCACTTAAACAGCGGTATTAGCCAGTGATATCTCAAAGCCAAGGCATAGCTAAAAGTCATCCAACAAGAACGCTACAAGCAAACTAATTGCAGTAAAATTTGATAAAATTATCTTTCGGAAGCTGTAAAAATGCTCTCAAAGTATTTCACAGGGGCAAACTCCAATCAGATCGGATCAGAAATCCATCCCTGATGGTGGTCCATTAAAAGTTAATTTAAAAAAAAAAAAAGAAAAAAGGAAATTTCACGCCACATAAAAATCCATCTAAGTACAATAAGTGCCCTGCGGCCTGGACTCTGGACATGGCTGCTCATGTGCTTAGGTGCCGTTTTAGATAATAAGACAGTTCCATTGTGTTCCCCCTGTATTGAAATGTCATGATGCCTCTGTGCGCCGCGTACCGTGCTGCTCTTCAAAGACACCCCGAGAACACGGACGCCACTGAAGCAAGACAATAAAACACGGAGTATTTGCGACAGCAACATGAGGATAATTAAAGCGGTGTCAATGATGACAACAGAGTGGGGGGAAAAAAAAAATCATAATTTCAAAACAGAGAGATCGCTAATGCAATTAGCAAGAAACATGCAATAAATAGGTCCATTATGAGCGTGTAACTGTAGGCCAATTAATTCACACCCACTGTCTCTCTCTGTGAGCCTTTTCAATACTGAGGTAAAAAAAAAAAAACACTTCTCAGTCATATGCCGTTAATACCGTCACTCTGAAAACAGCTCAATAAGCAATCTGTATCTGTCTCAGCTTGGCCCCTGGCTCTGGCGTTGCCTCGTTCGGGGTCTGTTTGGTTATGCAGTGATTGCCTCCTTCCCTGCCCTCCTCATTGCTGCCTCCGAGCCTCGCAGCCTCTGCGTACACAAAACTGCATTTCTTGCTCTCCCCAGACGCCCAGACCAATCTATGTGCTCATATTCATCATAGCTGGAACTGATCTATTCTCTGTCTAATGCACCGGCCTCTCCCCAGAGGTTAGGCCCGGCCTCCCATCATATTCCTCCCACTCTCTTTCTCTTTGTCTCTTTTTTCTGTCGGAGAAAATTAAAGTTTAATCCGGTGAAGACGGCACGGAAACTTAAACAAATCCCGTGCTCAACGTCCGCGCATGTCCACTGTACGAGCGCAGACCCGCGGTGACACACGTGAGCTGCTTCAGGTTGATTGACAGCAGGCGAATGACATCCTCCCCATCACAGCCAGAGCCAGGAGGGAGAGACAGAGAGACAGAGAGAGTGAGAGAAAAAAATATGGAAAGATTCAGAAATTGCTCTCTATCAAATCCCTTTTAAAAATGGATGAATCGTCTAAATGACTGAAGAGCTCATCTTCCCTCCCCTCGCCTCCTCCCCCCCCTCAGAAAATAGATGTTTATGTTCAATATCATTGCTTTTTGTCCCCTCCTCCCACTGCAACTCAAGTCTCCCCTCAGCCCAGTCTCATTCAATTCTAGAATTATTTTGTTATGTGGTTCGCATAATAAGTTATGATCTATTGCTCACTCTGTCTCCCCCTCTTAGCCTCCCTCCCACCCCTCCCCCCCCTCAGTGTCTGTCTGTGCTCTTTATATCTCGAGGCTGTCCATATAATATCTGCTAAACACTCCATCTCTGCTGGAAGACAATGAGATTCACAATAAATATCACCTGATAGTCCGTGCTGCTGTGATAATTGAAAGATTCATGCTCTAATGGATGTGCACACTACAGCAGCGACGCAGCATTTAAATTAGCTAGCGGGTCGCGGGAGCGCACGTGTGCGATTTTTGTATTCCGTGCATCTCCGCAAAGAAACACAACAAATGTTGTCGTTTGTTTGTTGTTGTTTTTTTCATCTTAAAACCTCAATGTTGAACGCCTTCACTTTCCTCTGGGCTTTTTAAAAAAAATGTTTGAGCACATCTTTGTTTATTCACGCAGTGTTGCGTTCAGGGTTCGTGACATTGGATTGGTTCTGCAAGAATGTGCTGTATGTAATTCACTATATCCCCAAACCTCATAATCACCAAGGTACAGCTTGCTTTCCTTCTTTATTAAAGCCTCAAAACTCCTGGCAGTCAATTAGAGGCCGTTGTGTGTGTCAACGAAGCGAGGAGAATTTGCTTGCTGATATTATGGCTAATTAGCTCAACTCAGCTCTCCCAAGACAGAGAGGGAGACACTGAAGTATTGTTGTGGTTTCACTGACGTTCCGGGTGGAATCTCTTCAGTATTTACTGCATAATCTTCTCTTTTCCTTTGATGTTGAAAGAAAAAAAAAAGAAAGAACCAAGATGGTTCGGAATGTTGAGAATTGGAAGTTCCTTCTCAGGGAAAGATGAGTGGAGATTAATTGTTTCCCTGGTGCATAGTCAGTTCTGCACAGGACTCTGCTTCTCCTTCTGTGTGTGTCACTTAACCTGTGTTAAAGTGACCAGATTATTGTTAATCACGGGGAAATAAATGAAAAACAGAAGGTCATTCTGAGGTGGCAGCACGGTGGTTAGTGTAGCGGATTTTAAAATGTGCGCGGTTGACGACACCACTGAAACTCAAATGGTTCCTCGTAGATCAGACTACTGCAAAAATATTTATACAATATTTGCCCAAAAAAGTATTGCACTTCCAAATCTGAGGATTGCAGTATATATAACCAATGTCTTGGAAGGAATGATTTCCTGTGAAACTCTTTAATCTGGATTAAGTCTTTAGTCTGACTTTCAGGTACTGCTTCCCACATTGGAATAAGGTGAATTAATCACTCAGTATTGATTTTGTGGCACCAGTTGTCTGTCTCTATACCATGTGGTTCTGTAATGGCCAGTGTACCTGCTGATGTATAATGGCGACTGGAGTCCCTGCCCTGTGACCTTGAGAGGGATTACCGACTAGAACAGGCGTGGGCAAACCTTTTGATTCGCAGGCTACAATGGTCCTAAAATTGAACAGGGGGGCCAGGGCAGGAGCAGAAAGATGGAGCCTTCATGTGAACGTGAAGATAAATGACATGTCAAAAAGTAATGTATAAAGGCTAAAATGCTAAATTGCTTTTATCATTTTCTACACCATCTATTGGGGAAACATGAATATAGCAGAAAAAAGGCAAAAGTATAATGATAATATAAATAAATTATATCATTTGGGAAAGTTAGGCAGGCCGGATTAAAAAGCTGACCGGGCCACATCCGGCCCCCGGGCCTTAGTTTGCCCATGCCTGACTGGTTACGATGAATAAAAGGGACTAGCTGTCCTGAACCAGGGACACATTGGCATCCAAGCTACTGGTTGAGAGACCAATTCCCGCAATTGGTTTCGAGGTCAATTTTAACATCCTCATTTTAGTACGTGATAAATTACTTTAAATATTTGGACAACCATTACATTTCATTATTTTTACAACAATTATTTACAAAAATTGTATTTACAAAATTACAAAATGTATTTTTCAAATATAAAAAAAAACAAGAGAAGCTTTAATTTATTAGCTGACATAAATCTTCCTCTCTTTATGTTATTGTTATCCTTGAGTCCATTTTAAAATCTGTGCTGTGATGAGGGTTTGCCGTCGCAGCACTGACTAAGGACGCAGGAAAGGATCCTTTGTTTTAGCAGCGAGTCCTTTCCCTTTTTTTTTTTTTTTTTTTTTTTGCTTGCAAAAATAAATCTGACTTGTGTCAGCTGATCCTAAAAATAAATGAATCCAAATGTGACGATATGTTCCCCAGCGGAGCCGTAGGTTTATCTGTTAAATAGATGCATGCTCACAGTGAAGTGGAACTGTGGTCTCTAATGACAGGAATTGTCATTTCTGCACACTCAGCCCAAACGCTGCCACCAATAAGACTCTGCCTGAGCCGTAGTGTCATACATCACCAAATTTGTCTCCTGTTTTAGATTAACACGCTGTATCTGAAATGTGCCCGCCATTGCTCAAAAAATTACATTAGCGAGACAGCTGATGATGAATGGTTTTGACTGGTATTTTCCGTAATGGCTGCCTCGACTGTGTTTGAATTTTTTAAAAATAAACAGTGATGTCCGTTGGTCTTCAGACGCCCCTGCATTGGTAATACTTCACAAATGTGTGGAATCAGTATCTAAAATTGTTCCTACAGAAATAAATTGAACAGCCACAATGTTCTGTCACGTCATGTGAAGGTCATCAAAACATACATTTTCACTATCAGATCTTGAATGGCATCAAATCATTGGGATAAGGAGATGTCAAAGAAGCATAATAATAATAATTTATATTATTAAAAATAATAATAATAATAATAATAATAATAATAATAATAATAATAATAATAATAATAATAATAATAATAATAATAATAATAATAATAATTAATTTGCAAAAATATAGCATTTACACAAAAATGCATATTTGCTATAAAAGTGCATTTATCCATAAATAGACATAGACAAAAAAAAAGCCCAAGATTTCTGGGAAAATCAAACAGTCTGTATTATATTGTAGGAATATCGTGTCACCTTTTTAATGAATTAGAGGAAGGAAACAGCACCGTGGTAAACCATATATAAGTAGTGAATGTGTGAATGTGGGTGTAATTCCTTGATTTTATGTGCATTGTGTTTTTTTGTTTTTTTTTTTTTGTTTGTTTTTTTTTGCATCTCCACATTCATTGGTATGCAAATTAGTTTTGCAGACACCTCTTTTGGCAATGGTTTCGACTGAAGATGGTAATAAGCCTAAATTATTTGCCATCTCGTTCTTAGAACACATCACAGTTCTAAATAAATCAACACAAAACAAAATGCTGTCCTTTCGGTGGATGCTCCGTTTTGTACAATAATATTTGAAACCATTTTGAGAAAAACTACTGTCACTGCATCCTGTTGATGATGCCTGTCCGGTCTAACGGTTTGATTCTTAAACCATACTTTTGCATCTGAGATTTTTCCCTTCCATTTTACACTTACGTATCTTTGAAAATACACTTTTTCTATCACACTGATGAAAAAGCACTTTAGAAAAAGTTAGAATGGCTGTTTTTTTCTCCAATTCTTAAATGTTACTGACTAGAATTTATGACCACCCACCCTCCTAAAAATGTAGTACTGCATAATTTGCACAACAACAACAATAAATATCCAGGGTCAACCAGTTTATCTTGTGAACCAGTAGCAATCTATCCACTAAGCTATTGTTTCCCAAAGACTGGGTCGCAATCCTCAGGTGGGTCGGAAGATTTTTTTGCGGGGGTCGTCTCATATCATTTCCCAGGAGGTTATAAATAATGTCTATTGACTTGAGTCGCGAAGGTAATACATGTCCCCAGAAAAAAAGTTTGGGAAGCTTAGTTAGTGGCAACTTTAACCATGTACTGGATGCCTAATATCGTTGGAAATACAAGGTGTCGTTGAAGCCGAAACTAAGGGTTTGACTCCTGTTCAATTCCATTAGCAAAGTCGACTTTGACTGCTGGTTTAAAGGCCAAAATTGACCCAAATGAAACAATATGCAGATGATTCCCTGAAGTGACTCCTGGTACCAAGTCTTTCCTTCCTATTTGACTGTGATGGAGGGTGGGGGTGGAGGGTGGGGATGTGGTAATAGGAGAAAATTACACCACTTCACACCACTGCTGCGAATTGTCAGTTGGATGGTTTTAGGTTTTGACGCTAACACTTCTGAAACAAATCTGTCCATTTACATTGACCGACAGCAGTTTTCCCACTGCTGTCTCTCTTGTCAGCGCGGAGTGAGTAAAGATGTTGGCAGTTTATTCATTTGACTGAAAATAATGTCAAGATGTGTCTCGTCTTTCTGCAGGATCTGGTGAATGAATGAAAAAAAAAAAAAAGTGTGAAAATAAACCTGGAGGATATAAAGACAGTCTTTACCTCACAGAGAGCTGCTTAGGCTCAATGTTGAATGTGTCATATGCAACATTAATCCAGGAGCTCCGATTTCTGTCAGGCTGATTTTTATCTGTCGACTGGTGTTTCAAATGGCGTCTGTGTGGCTCAGGCAGGAGAAACGAGAGGAAGGGTGAGAGGAGTGGGGGTAGAATGTTTTATTTTGTTTGAAAGACTGAAGAGAAATGATGAAATAGGCCTGACACGCTGTAGTTTTGGTTGGCTGGGTAGACAAAAGAGAGCAGGAAAAAAATAAATAAAAATACAAAGACTCAGGTAGACAGGTCTGGTATGCTAGCAACGTTAGGGTCAGCATACATGCTGCAATTGGGCCTTTAACAACACACACACACACACACACACCATGCACATCAATTTCCACTGCTGGTGTCTCCATAACACAACATAGCAATCACTTTTCCCCGTGCTCTTCAGCTAGTGCAAATGGACACACTTCAGTTTACCTGCGAGTGTGTGCACGCGTGCGCGTGCGTGTGTAAGGGTGCATGTCCATGATTACTCCACCAGCAACAATCAACAAGAGAGCGATCCATCAGCTGTCATCCCTGCTGAGAAGTTTTAATTAATTACATAGAGTGAGGCAAGGTCAGTGTTGCACGCCGCGGTGGAACGTTAGCCTCTCCTCCCTACAGGGGATCAATAGGACTTTACACGCGTCCATACACTTCCAAACAGAGGGTTATTAAGGAAGTAAGACCAGTCCCATTGCGTCTCCAGCAGCCTCGACAGACCGTGCAGGCGTAAAGAATGTCTGTTTGGTTTAGGTTCGCAGTAGGGGAGATGGTGAATGGGGTTTAATGGAGCTAATGGATGCAGGATGTGTGGGAGTGCTGAAGAACAGACAGTCAGGTACAAGAGGTGCACTAATGTAGTGTGGCACATGCAGAGAGGTAGTTGGTTTTAGAGGGCTGTTCTCAGGGTATTTAGTCCAGTGTTGAGTACTGTGCAGTACACTCATAAGTGCATTTGAGCCGGACGCATACGCTGTATATAGAAGTGGACAGAGCCATCTGTAGCTCTCAATGGGTTCCTGGGGAAAGAGCTGGAAAATGTTCAACTGGTTTGAACTGGTTTGGATCCAAGTTTATATAAAAATGTGCTGCTGCTACTAAACGCGACTGTTGATCGCAGATGTCAAGTCTTCAGCTGTAGAATATGTTCAAAGGCTGAAGCTTTTTTTTTTTATTAGTAATTGATGCTGTTGTAGCTGTGCCTGCAAATATAGGGTTTTAGAAAATGTTAGGGCTGCACTAAAAATAATAATAATTAATGTGGATCATTTAAAGTTTATTCATTAGTGCAATTAATCAGATTTTAAATTTAAATGCACTTTAATGCATGGGCAAATTCATGTATACTCTATATCCAATACAGGGTGTCCTTAACCTACGTCAGAATTTCTCTGCGAAATTGGCAGTGGCGTGACGTCAAAAGCGCAGTAAAGCCTAGCTCTTACAGTTTCAGAAATTATTTTTAATATATTTATCATGGTATTTATAAAATAAGTATTCTGTTCTTGTCATTCAATCTCGCTCTTGTTTTTTCTCTGCTCACGCTGCTTCCAGTCGCGTACACGCCAGTGATTTAGCCAATCATACTTCAGCCTCAGGTGTTGCCAGGTTGGAAGAAATCAGCCCGAAGGCCAAGGAGTCAGTAGTGCAGGTGCTGGGAACCTAACATGAATGGCAACGAGATTGTTTTTTTAACCAATCAGACTTTGAGGTGACGTCACGCTGGCAGAGTGTGGACTTAACTGGCTCAGAATTACGTTGGCGATTTCAGTGATTTGATTGGATGGTCAGAAAACGCTCAGTCTCAAACCAAACAAACGCACGCAGCGACTTGCAAGCTCGATTTTTTTTTTTTATGCGTCCTTTGCTTTTTTATTGAGCAGATATTCTCAGAATTAAAACTTATGCATTGAATACGACCGGACCGTTGGAACTTTTAGCATTTGCATGGATGGAGATAGAAAAGGACTTTTTAGACCAGGAGCGCACCTGGAGTAATTAACCCGTCTCAGGTGCGTCTAATACGTTTCGGTGAGTAAAATGCGTTTTGTCTATATATGGACAAACTATAATATTGCAACTTTATCATGTTGTTTTTTTTATGCATTTTGGTGGATATAATGTTGCAACTGTGGCTGAATTGTGCGCCGTGGGTTTGTTGCTTTAGTAATGAGATTAAGGCCACGTGAGTTATCAAGTAAATAAACACTCGTTATACTACTTCTCTGCATATTGCATAATGACGTCACGAAGGTATGGATTTATTCAGGTTGGACGCCCTGTATTTCCTACCAGTTTCCGTCTATTAGAGGGAGGTCAAACATACGGCCGGTGAGCCAAAACCGGTCCGACCCCCCCCCCCCCACCGATGGGGAGTTGTGTTAAATACTGTTAGTGGTTGTGTCTCATCTCTGCACATCACTGATTTACTGTTGGTCCGTTTTCCATCTCAGGTTCCTGCTCCTGCAGCCCTCATCAGTCAGCCCAGGAGGATTGTTAGGAGAAAATGAAGTACCACACGTTAAGAGGATCAGGACCTCCAGTTGATTATGAAGAGAAAAAGGTAAGAAAAAAAAACCTCTGACAGCGTAAGCAGGTGAGCGTTGAAAAAAAAAAAAACACACGGAGGGACAAGGGGAGAGCGAGAAAGGACAGGAATGAGGGAAGCCAGTTTAGGAGGGCGATGCATTATTCATCGCAGTAAAGCTCACAGCTCATTGATTTAATGGAAATACGATTCTTATCTTTAGAACTCACAAGACAAAAGCCCCACTTCTCACCATATGTCACTGTCTGATTGGATAATGCTCTGACCGACAAGCACAGACAGTAAATGTCATCCCAGGGATTTTTGGCCATGTCCTGACCCAGGTAGTCTATCAAGAGTTCATGTGAAAGTTAATCTCACTCATTGTTGTCCGAAGAGTTCAAATTAGATTAAGTAGATTTTTAATTTTTGTGCAGGCAGTAGGGCACTGTCGAGGGTGTTATCACACACACGATTTGTACCAGGTTGGTTGTGCTTTAAATTTATTGTAGATTCTGTCTCGCGCAGAAGCAGCTGTTAAAAGGCAATTGTGACTGAGATAAAAAATGTTTTAGTTGTGATCACTGATGTTTTTGGTTCTTTGCGCTTGATACAAAGTTTGTCTTTGTCTGACGCCCATTTATCGATGGCTCCCATTCGCTTGTGTAAACTTGTGAGTTGGAACTCGATCTGCTTTGTTATTATTTTCTTTTAAAGTTGTCCTTTCCATTTCTTGCAGAGCAAAATATTGTTTTTCAGTTGCATTAACTTGTCATTTCCGTCTCTAAAATCCCTTTCTCGATCTTGTTATGGAATGAGCATACTTTAAAATGTCAGTGTGCAAATGCAATCTCATCCTGCGTCCATTCTCGAGTTATTGTGACAAGCGATATCGAAAGCACGTCTAAGGCAGGGCCGAGGAGGTAAAAAATTGATGCAGTGGGGAAATAGGAAGGCATGTCGATTTAAGCCGTTTCTTCTCCGGCGAAGTTTTTCGCACATGCTGATATGTAACTGTGGATATGGAGAAAGTGACTTCTGTCTGTGTCAGTATTGACAGACGCAGTTAGATGTTTGGCTCTTGGGGGCTTAGCTCTTCTGAAATGCACTAAAGCGAGAAGAGCCAAGGGTTGATGCACCCAGACACACACACACACACACACCCAGACACACACTCACTAGCACAGACATACACACATGCACAGATGAACAAAAACCCATTGCCAGTCATGCACTCTCAGCAGCTCACTGAGGTGAATCAAACCTGAGTCCAAACCTCAGCGGAGTGAGTTTTCAGCCCTCTTAAGGGCTGTATTGGAGAAACACCTCAATCCCTTTCTTCTTTGCTTTACATAGCCCTGAGGCTTTTACCAAACGAGGCTTAAACCATCGACAATGAAACAGACTTCATTCTGATTCCAATATCAGTTTTTTTTTTTTCTCCCCTGGTTACCCAAAGTGCCTCGAGGTGGTCGACTGCGAAAGCAATGGGCTTCTTTTGATATTTCAGTGGACTCATCCTCGGGTGGGTGTATTTTCCAGGGTTTCAGTGGTTTGTGAAAGTGGCGGAAAAGGTGAAGTTGTAGGCGGTGAGTAAATGACACTAGGAGGGGATGAAGGATGGACTCATTCGAACTGAGGGTAAGACTAGAGGCTAGAGGATTTCAGGTTTTGTGCGGTAGGGGAAAAAAAGAAGAAGTGATTTTTAGTTGCAGCCTCAATCACAGAAAGAAGCTTCTTATTACAACTCTGTCCATCTCGGACAAATGAGCAATCAACCTCGAGACCATGAAATCAAAACCAGTCTAGACAGACTGGTGCTGCCGCTATACTCTATACTGTTTTTTTTTTATAAAATGATGGTGTGTGACACCACAGCGTTGTCATCATCATCGTCATCCTCATCAGCATCATCACCTGCTGCTGCTCTAGAAGATGAGTATGCACATGGGTCAGTGGTATATAAAAGACCCAGGCAGCTACAGCATTGCCGGTAATCTCAAGGGTTAAAGACACACTTCAGTGATTCTTGATAACTCACACTTTTCTCTTTTCGGTCTATCATTAAAGAAAAGAAAAATGTGGACAGCACGCTACATTTTTTACCCGTTCATACTCGGAGAAGTATTGAAGATAATAATGCACAGCTTCAGACAGAGTGTGGTTTCACACTGCATGAGTGACAGATTGAAAAGGAGTTGTGGAAGATTATATTTTCTGCACTGGGAAACTTTAGCAATTTATTCTGTTTGTTTACGAATAGAATAATATATTTTCCATGACGGGAAAATTTTCCGAATAACTTTTTGAATAATGTTTTCCTGTGATGACCAACTCGTTTTTTTGTTTTGTTTTTTCTTTTCTATTTCACTAGACATTAAGCTCTTCTTAAATGCATGGCTTTGTCCAAATGCAAGTTTGTTGGTTTGGTTTGAGGTCAACTCAGGCTGAGTAAAGCTCTGCATTATGATTGCAAAAACTAGAAAACAAAACTAGTGGAGGAGGCAGTGCAACAGCAGAGTAAAGCGTACAGTATTGGAGATGACCCACGTTGGGATGTTGGTTTTATTCCCTGCTGTATTTTTCTATATATTTTTCACCTTGTCTGTTTGTGCAACTCTTATGTCCCAAAAAATTAAATTTTTTGGGAATGTTTCTGGCACCCTAGTAAGATCACTGAGCTTTGTTTGAATTATTAAGCACTACTCAACCCAGGCAGTCAAAAAGTACTCTGAAAAGGTGTTTGGATTTTAAAACTTTTAAATCGTGTCTAATGAGCATCTCCAGCTTGGACAACTTTGAATGATTTTAGCTTTTGACAAGTGTGTTACGTTTTACATAATTAGGTTTGTGGCCCTAAAAAGCGTTGCTTTAGACGTATCCTCAGGAGTCAAATTTTGGATTTTTTTAAGCACTGATCAATCAGCGCCAATTTCCCTAATTGTGCAGGATTGGTGTTCTGACTACGTTTTATGTGAAACCGATCTTATCTACCTCCGCAAAGGTCTGTAACTCAGCCACTGTCCCTTTGTGCTCTGCTGTGAGAGAGGGCTGACTGACAGACCTGGACCCCAGGTTGCGTCTGTACGCGTGTACATGAAAACAATAGTCTCCTGGAGCGCGGGCGCTAGGCTTTTTAAATTGCTTGGTTTTACCTAGACATAGATCAATTTTAAGTCTAGACCCCGTTCTGTGAATTGTACATTCTGTTTGTAGTTTAAAAACTCCCCTTATCATTGATTCATCTTTTTTTTAATTACCACATTCACATAAAATACATTGTTTTAATGAAGATACCGACGACATAGACAGTTGGTGTATTGTACGAATCATAATGAGTGAGACAGTAGAGGTCAAACTCTCCAGAGTTTGAAACAAGGATACATCTGACTGGCTGATAAGAAGCTTTGGACGGACAAAGTGATCAGATTTCGTTCTGCGCCTTTGTTCGTTTTAACCTTAATTAATCTGTGAGCCTTTGTTTCCTTTTCACTGGGCACCGCGCGGCTCCACACTCAATATCAAAAGCATCAAAAGCTCTGTGCCTTTCAAAGAAATTAAAAGTGGCAGTGATTGAGATAAAATAGCCCAGGTGGAGGCGAGAGCACCATTTATTGTAGTCTGGCGGAGCCTGTTGACTGCTAATATTTGATTGGTTTGTTGGTTATTTGACTGAGCTGGGACCAACACGATGTTCAGTAAATCACCAAGAATTCATTAGGACCAGTCGGAATTACCAATTAAAAGAAAAGAGCACAGAACAGTAGTTGTCAACCACAAAGAAGAAAATATTTTGTCCTTATTAGTTCACAAAATTGATCGGCCAAAGCCAATTTATATTATGCACACATTGGTGCTTGGTTCAGCTGGTTCTTCCACTGATTACTATTTGAATCTTTTACTTTTATATACTGCCACTATTTTGCCTACACTATTTGGAAAAACAAAATGTTGACGAATTGATGAAGCCTAGGTACCACCAGTGGTATGAACACCATAGCTTGAGAACCAGTGGCATTAAAAACTTATCTCGGTTGCTTGAGTTAAGACAGGCTAGCAAAGTGAGTAAACTGATTGAGTTGTATCACTCCGCCTCTGATTCGTCTATAGGAGATGTTGTGAAAGTGAGTAAAGTAAAGTGTGGCTCCGAAGACTCGGTCGTACTTCCACTAATTAAAATGATGACTTTCTGTCTCATCCTGAAAAAAAAAAAACCCAAAAAAACCTTAACTCTGCGGAATGGCTTCACAGAGTCACACACTGTGACAATGAGCATAATAAAGCTCTCTGTCAGTGATTGCCAGTGCCCTCGTCTTCTTCTTTTTCTTCCTCGCTTACTTTCGACTTTTCCTTTCGGGGGTGGCCGCAGTGGATCATCTGCCTCCATCTCACCCTAACCCCTGCTTCCTCTGCGTTGACACCAATCATTTCCATGTCTACTTTCACAACATGTGTAGTTAGTCTCTCAGCTGTGTACTCTAAAATATGGATTGCAGATAGTGGTGGCTTCCTGTAGGTCAGAAAAATATCCGTCTGTCTGATTTTGTGAAACCTCTGAGTAAATACTGACATTTGTTAGATACCATAGACAAAAACCCATCATTTTAATTAGTGGAAGGAGGAAAACATGTCCGATCTCTGCACTTGATATATTTTAGGATTTTATTGCCGCTCTGAGTTAGTCAGTCTGTGTCAGGAAACAAGTCTACAAGAACTCCTCAAATATTCCTACAGGAGATTTTTGTACTGGTGTAAATTGCATAGCATTTAATTTTTTTCTTTGCCCAATAAAACAGTAACCGTTAAATTATCAAGCAAATAAAAAAATAAGTTTTCTTCCCTCTCTCTCATTTAATCATGTGCAAAAGGTTCTGACAAAAGGAGTCCACTAGACAGTAATCTTTTTTAACACAGCTTTTTAGATATGGCATCTGTGTTAACTAGCTGAGTTAGTTTGAGGCTCATGTGTCATCTGCAGAATTAACTTTCTTAAAGAATGCTTTTTTTTTCTTTCTTTATAATAGAATATTCTAAAGATCAAATTATTTGTTACTGAAAGATGCATATAAAACTTAAAAATACTTTGAATATATGTATATGTATGTACATGTGTATACTTTGAATATATGTACATGTATATGTATATATATGTGTGTATGTATACATATGTGTATATTTGTATATATGTATGTATATACATGTGTGTATATATATTTATGTATATATATATATACATAAATATATATACTGTATAATGTATACATACATATATGTATAATATGTATACACAAATATATACACATACATGCATATACCGACACGCATACATATTTGTGTGTGTGTGTACACATACAAAAATAAGCGTTTGTTATGTAGGTCAGGTTTCCAGGAAGATTAGAGTGCTTGTAAACAATAGTGGCCTGTGCCGCCTGATTAAATAGCTTGACGTCTGTGCTGCCAATGAGTTAACAGGGGAATTAATGAAATTAAACAGCAACATTTGTAACACACACACACAAGCGCACACTGTCAACTCATAAATTTTGTTAAAAGTCTGCCCTGACTTGACCGTTTATAGTTAGCACTTTCCCTGTCTGTTCTCTTTGTCTAAAGATAGTGTGTTAATTATTTGCATATGATAAAAGAGCAGCTCCTTAAAAACACGTATGTTTTACGGCATTGCTGTTTTCTCCGTAACTGCACAATGATGGATGTCAGGTGTATGACCGCAGGTTTGGATGTTTGAATTGCAAAACATTTTTTTTTTTCTCCACTGGGGCTCAGATTTTAAAAGATAAACGAAGCCAGATAAACACACTGTCTGAGTGACGTGCATTTCAATGCCAGCATGTGCTGCTCTTCGTGGAAAACAAATTTTCAGTGAGAAAGATGTTCTTTCGAACACTCATCTTGCTTAGTCAAATACTTCAAAAAATAAAATAGAAGTATTAATGTACCTGGTTAGCAACGCTTGAAAAGGCTTGTAATGGGTCCTTCAGTGTTAGGTTATGTTACTAAATAGAGCATGAAAAACACCATGATTTAGAGATTTTTCCAGAAATAAAATGATAACAATTTTGGTGGATAGCCTTCTTTTTTGAACAACCAAACAGATATATATATATGCAATTTTCAATGGTCAAAAAATCTAATTCAAGGTTAATCTGAAAGTACTAAGGAGGACCTTCACCTCAAGGTCATAACTTAAATCCAGTTCAATTCCAATGTTTTTTTGAGCAACAAAAAAAAAAACCAAATGCACACCGAAAATGTGAAACGTTAGACGAGAAAAGAAACGAAACATCCCCATTTGCATTCGATCTCATCTCGGTGTCTAAAGGCTGTGTCACAGCATAATAGCTGTGGATCAAGGACTTTGTTTCTTCAACCATGCAGTCATTTGAGTAAACAAACTGTCCCCAAAGTCATTTTATGCAATTGTTTTCACCCTATTCCTTCATAACAGTATAAATTAAACCCGATCTTTTCCTCATTACTTTTTTTTTTCAATTTGCTGCTTATAAATACAAAGGCTCTGTATTTGCTGCTTTAGTTAATTAGACTGTTTAAACATGATGGGACACAGTCATCGTCCAAGTTTGGAGTTTGTCTTCTGGTCCATAGATACAGTGTTGTTTGCTCGCTGGGATTGTTTGCAGCTTGATAACAAAACATCATAATTCTACTACAGTCACATGAACGTGAACTGCCTTCGCAAACAGCCTCACAGTTTCACAGAAAATAGGCGTTCTGGACTATGCGCTAGGTTGACATGTTTCTCTTAGCGTTTAGCAAGTGAGGAGTAAAAATGCTCATGGCTTAGTTTTTATTTTTAATAAGCATTATTTCATAGTTTTGGCTTTTTTTTTTTTGGTTCTGAAGTGCAGTTAAGGACAGTGAAAACGGCTAGCTATTATTCTACAGTGCTAAAGTTGTACAATGTAGGATCGGGTGGCTAGAAAATGCAAAAAACGCATCTCAGTTTTGGGGTTTTGTGGTGGCTTTCATTGATGTAAAGCAGATTTATATTCAAGCTCACGCTATTATTTAATATTATAATGTAAATTCTGCATCTCTTCATCTATCTATCAGTCTATCTCCCAACTATCTAGTCTTTCACCCATCCACATGCAAACTCACTGAAGCGTCAACATACCCAAGTACTCATCCATCCATCCATCCATCTTTTCTTAAGATTATTTTAGCATGTACTGTATTTAAAATATGGATTGAGGTCCATATTTAGTCGTGTTGTTTTCATGTGCAAACACTAAAGCTGGAGCCCAGTTTTATGAAGATAAAGCTTCAATTCTGAGGATTGAGGTCCATATTTAGTCGTGCTGTTTTCATGTGCAAACACTAAAGCTGGAAACTAACACAGGTAAATGTGTGGCTCGGTAACAAAGTCATTTGATCCTAGAGACGCCTTTCCTGGATCACATTCTTCTAATGATGCACCCCCTACTCACCAATGTTTATGTGGGATCAAAGAGATTATGGGTTGATTTTGAAAGACACCACCAGGCTTCTGTTCTGTTTCACTTCACTGCTAACAGAAAGCTCTTCCCCTTGGCCCATCCACAAGGCCACTTGTGTCTAATGAAAATGCTCATTGGCATAAAAGAGCTGTCATGATTAGGACTGAGGCCAGCCATTAATGATGATGGCAATTTCCACCCAGCTCGGATTTGTTGTCATTTCCTTTTTAAGGCACTCTCACAGCATATCCACTCAATCATCTGAGCTCAATTATACACTGATTGTCAGAGGAGGCTCCAGTCATTTTCACCCTTGGCTTGTCAGGTAAAATCACATGAGCTCGTCCTGATTGTATGGCTCTGGAATTCTAGCTCTAGTTGTTGCTGCAATATCCCACGTTTTTTTTTTTTTAATTTTCAGTATTTTCAAGTAAATAAAACCAGCAGCACCGTGTTGTTTTTGTGGCTTAAATTGCAGCACCTAATGTAAATGACGGACATTTACAAATAAACAATTTGTAACTGACCACCAGGGGTCTCACCTGAAGATCACAAACACAGGCAGGGCATTGAGATGGTATTTTAAGGTCCTTTACGTGTAGGATAAGTGGATGGATGGTGAAATCATCAAAAATAGTAACCTGAATTAATGCATCAATTTGGCTGCCCTAATATATAAATATTTATATGCACATACACATATATAACTCTATTTGGTTTAAATAAATGTAACTTGAACCACGTCACTGACAACTCAACCAGACAAACCATTACCAAAGTAATTTGCAATTTTTTTTGTCACCATGTGTATGTTTATTTTTACAATTTTTTTTTAACCAGGTTTATATTAAAAAAAAAAAAAAAAGGAATAGCATTGCATATTGAACCAATCGTGCTGCTTCTCTAACTCCAAAAATCAACCACTACATTTTCACTAATGGTTTTTTTCTGTCGCTAATGTTAAAAAAGTTGTTAGTGTTAACAATTTAGTAGAAATTAGTTTCTGGCCTTGGACTGGAATATTTTAGTGTTAACAATTTAGTAGAAATGAGTTTCTGGCCTTGGACTGGAATATTTTAATAGATCCTCGCAGTCAAAGGTAAAGGTGAACTTACTCTGAGAATAAAACAAGTAAAACAGAAACAAAAAAAAGTTATTTCAATAACTTTGTCACAACAAGTACAACAGAAACAAAAAAAGTTATTTCAATAACTTTGTCATCAAAAAGCTTAAAAAATGTGATTGAAAACACTTTATAAAAGTTGTATTGAGACCATGATTTGTAGGTTACGTTAGATCTTTTACTGTTAAAGCTGTTCCAAGGATCGTTGTAATTGTGTGTACTCGATAAAAGTTAACTTCTTACCTTGGTGTAAAACACCTGCCCCCGGCCTGCTACTTTCATTAGGTCAAAATAAGAGTTGGATCCAAACAAAACTTTCTGATTAGATAGTGTGGCAAAACTGTTGCACACGCCATCCTTGATCCAATCATTTTCACCTTGATCCCGTTTCTCCTTGCTACTCAGAACAACACTCATCCTCACTGGTATTCTGTGTCTGCATACACTCATTTACTCACTAGCTCCCTCTAAATTTTCTCCTTTATTAAACCCCTTCATTCTCCCATGTCTCCACTGTCACTCACCGCATTATCTGCTAATAACCCCAAATTTGTTTGCCACTGTGGTAATACCCCCGGGGGCTGCCCGTCCTATAACACCTCTTATTGAGCCTGATCAAAAGCCAATTGAAACCAAGTAAAAATATTTGTATTTTGTCCTTGTCTGTTTGATTTCACCGCCAACGCTGTCACTCCAGCCCCCTTTGCGAACCCTGCCACAGCTCACTGCCCTGCAATCTAGTTTCCAGATTTACTGTGTAACAACTCCTAATAACGGAGAGACTACCTGGATCCTCGAGTGGTGGACTGGGTGCACAGGCAGTCAAGGTTATACAGCAATAAAACACAAAGTGAGTTCTTGAAAAAATAAGCTTCATCACTGAGGCGGGTGGCTGACAAAAAAAGAATTAACATTTTTAATCTGATTATTCTCAGCCTAGCTTGGGGTTCATAATGATTAATCGTCATTAAGCATGACTGCGATTAATCACGATCGTGATTCATGAATTAATATTCCTTAAAAATGCCCCAAAGGATTGAAATATATCTTCTATTTATCTTTGAACTGCAAATCTTGACGGCGGCTTGCAGACTGGGTCACCAGTTGCTTTCAAAATTGTGGCAAGCCCGTTGTCCCCAATAAGATTAATCAGTCCACAGTATTTTTACAATACTATTTGACGACTGAATCAGTTAGCTTGTCTGTCGTAGGAACACTCACCGCCCTGTGGAAATGTTTTTCTGCTGCTTGTGCGCAGTCTCCGACCGCAGTCTGTACAGTAGAACATACTGTATAATATGGGTCAGTCTGGGTATGCATTTAAATACATTTAAAAACATTTAATCTGATTAATTTCAAAACGTAATATAACCAATGTGGGCATTTTTCTGACTGCCCCAAATGAGTCAAACTAAATGTGCAAATTATGCAAATCTGCTATGGTAAGAGCTTAATTACGAGAGGGCTATGATGAACATGTGAGAGGTCATTGAGAATGTGGAAAACGTGTTTTTCAAATGAGGCACCTGCTGTTTGAAAGGTGTTTGATGAGGTCTGGATTGAAGCTGTTTTTATTTTGTAATTTGTGTTTAGTTAATGATCATATACAGCAAAATGCAGGCGGGCGAGTGCACTCACTTGGTTTGTGTACCCACACCCTCTCCGCTGCTGCTGTGGAAGAAGCAACAGAACCCCCCCCTACAATCTCTCAGGCCTGAGTTCTGAATGGTCCTCATCTGTTTTCTTTACGAGTGTTGAGGCAGCAGAGTTCGCCCCTGGCCAGCTGTAACACGACTCCCTATTACACTCTGAACTGGAAGTGAAAGAGTGCTGTTAAAGCCATAAAAAGCTTGCAAGTACCTGGTGCTCCTTGATTCTATGGCCTGTTGGAGTGGCTATAGCAAACGGTCAAAGTATACCCTAAAGCCCTAACGTGTACAAAACACACACACACACATATATATATAGTCTACACATAATGGAAAAGTCCTTCTCCGGGGCACCTCAACACTTTTGTGGTGCACATATAAAATATCCACCAACTCCGCAGCATTAAATCCAGCTTTTGTATTTTTGCATATTCGTTTAAATACTCTCTCCAGTGATTTTTCTATTTTGCCCTCTCAAGTCGGCAACCCTTCACCATAAGTTGGAAGTATGACCATTGACCAAGCTTTCCAAGAGGGATACAGTGCATGGAGTTTCCCCTTTGTTGACATTAGCGCTGCCGCATAACTACCACACATCTATCACTGCTTTTAGAAAAACGGTTCAGGTGCAGGCTGTTGACTTGCCCTCTGATCCTCGGTGGCTCAGCTTTTGTGTGTAGCAGAGGTTCAGCTGCACAATGGCAGAAAAGGTTGCGATGGAGAGAGACGTCTCACTTTGCGGCATTGACAGCCTGTTAACCATGAGAGAAGCAATTATGTAGGGAGAGCCCCTGGGGGCTGGACCAAGGACAGTGTCGTTATTATAGACGTAGGAAAAGTCCGTTTATATATGTGTCCTGAGATAAAAGCTGTGGGAGGTTAAAAAGTATAGAAACCCAATTACCAGAGATTTTTTTGTATACTTTCCAGTGCAAAATGAGAGTCAAAAAATGGTCAAGTGTTTGCCCTTCTATTCATCATACAAAAGGACAATTTTCAAATTAATAGCTCAATTGATTTGGGTCAAGGAACTCGTTAAACCCTTAATAAGATTAAAATTAAGATTAAGAAGTCTTTTATTTGTCTTACAAATGTACAGTACAATACAAGGTATAAGACTGAAGCAGCAAAGAAGCAAAGATCCAATATTTCTAACAGGTTTTAGTTCTATATTGATTACTGTATTTTCTGGACTCTTCTCTTCTTCTTCTTAATTATGCATTTTTTTGCTGGTGCGACTTATACTTCGGAGTTCGGAGAGACTTATAGTTTGGAAAATATGGTACGTTTTTGCTCAACATTGCACAGAAATATAATAGTGAAACTTAACAAACTGATTGAAGAAGTCCAATACGTAAACCAGTCCCAATATGTTTAAATAATTAAAAGGTATAACATTGTCTTCAAAGATTTTAACTTACCTTTGTGTTTCATGATGCAAACCAAGCACAAAGGCAGTCAGGTACAGTATGTACAAGAACTAACTGCTTCTGTTCAATTTCTTTTCTAAAAACA
Organism: Cynoglossus semilaevis; assembly: GCF_000523025.1. Lineage (NCBI taxonomy): Eukaryota > Metazoa > Chordata > Actinopteri > Pleuronectiformes > Cynoglossidae > Cynoglossus > Cynoglossus semilaevis. The sequence goes on from NC_024315.1 coordinate 12,102,853, forward strand.
TCCTGTTTTGTTTTTATCCCCCTCTCCCTAATCCCCAAATCACCGGCTGCTTAGCGTCAAGAAGGGCATCCAGTATAAAAACATTAAATGGACAGTTGCTGAGGTAACCCCTGAGAAAAGGACAAGCTAAAAGTGATTTATCTAAACACTAAAAAACGCAGAAAATACTCATTACTTGTAAATAGGAACAGGGCAAATATCTTGTTTTTCAAATTTTCTGGCTTTTGGTTTGAATCACAATCCAAGCCACGTGTACCTGCAAATACGCAGTAGGAATTCTGTCTGACTTCAATGTAACAAAAATAAACCTTAAAATTTGACATTGCATAATCCACATTGTTTGGTTCAGTAACAAACAGTAACAAAGGGATGTTTTTTTTTGTGCACTCTGCGTGTATTTTGTCCCCACATGGATCCATTTGTGCACTGAATGCACTTTGGGTCAGACCTACCCGAAAGGTCTCTGGGTCTGGCACTGGGTCAGACCTACCCGAAAGGTCTCTGTATGAATTTCCATTTCTATTTCATTCTCCAGCCCAGCTCTATGATAGGTCTGATAACGCGGCACACCGCGATTGCGCCCAACACATACCTGCTCCTTGCTGACTCGGTTATGGCACAGCTAAAATAATCTTCAAAAATGAAGAACCACCTGCAATACTCAGAGCCACGTTGAGCAATTCTCGAGAGACTCGCAACGCGAACACTCCTAGATGGAGTTGGTGATATTACTGGGGTCCCGTTGTGTCGCCAGGGCCTTTAATTTCAGTTGTTTGCTCATCAAGGTCAGCTGGTGACCGGCATTCATCACTGTGACAGCACAGGTGTTGTCCATAATGTCCACGGTCACACCGTGGTCCTTGTACTTGGGGTTGGTCATCCATGTGCAACAGGGCATGTGCCCCCCTTAGAGAAACAGGATTGATACAAAGCTTTGGTGATCCGATTGCCAGTAGATAACTGTTAATAAAAGATAAAAGCGGCGCGTTGAAGACACGTTCAAGGTCTGATCATCTAAGGTATTTTTTATGTCCCCAAATCACATTTTTAGCCCCTAATCCCATGAAGCTTACCATTTCACTAGCTTCAAATCTTCGGTGGATACAGTGGTTGGTTATATGGTCACACATTTGTCTGCTTATCCAGGGTTGACTGGCTTAGCGTCCATTATTCAAATTTTTTAGCGCATAAATCTGTCAGCTTGAGAGTTAAGACCCTTGAGGCCCACTTTGTAAATTCAGTTCACAAGTGTTATATTATCTTGTTATATTATCACTGATGCAAACCAGTCTAACGTCATGTGATATTGTTAACACCAATGGCTGCAGCGGTTAACATTCTAATGTAGTTAATTTAAAATAAAATAAAAAAGTAAATTTCATGAATGCATATTATTGTCATTTTATTTAAGTCAGTGATTCCAAAGTGGGGGTGTCTAAAGGTGTAAAATGTGTCCAAGTTTTCATCACGTGGTAGCTGCGGCTTAATCACAACTGGAGGCTTAGTGGTTAAGGAAGCGGGCTTGGGTCCGAAAGGCTTTAGGTTGTAGTCCACAAGCTGCACAAGTTACAACTGAGGTGCTCTTAGCATGGCACCATTAGCGTGGTACCATTTCGCAGTAGCGGCCTGTCTTGCCGAACAGTCCTAGGTAGGAAAAAGGTTGGGGACTGCTGTATTAGAGCACTGATATGTGGATAATTGGTTGAATTACTGAATATACAGTGGGCACCGTTCTACAACCCTAGTAATGGTATTTTTATCAATAATAATTTTGTATAAAATGCATTGCTTTATTTTTTTAAGCTAATGCTAATACTACTTTGCAACATGTTCTAACCACTCGCAGTCACAAGATTAAAAGAAAACACCCTCAGCTCTGTGTCTCAGCGAACCTAACTCCACAATTGTGGAGGAATTACCACCTCTGTAATGCCTTGCCCCAGACTAGCACACACACCAGGCTCTCTCTTTTTACTTTGATTTGGCCAAGGCCATTAAATTGCAGCTTGTGCACCTCCTGGAGGGCCTCGGCGGGATCTTGGGACCCTTGTCCCTTTAACTCTTTTTCAGCAGCCCTTCTCCTTTTAATCCCTCACATTATAAATTCAGAGAGAGGATAATTATCAAGCAAGAAGGTACACAGGTCAGGACAATTATACCATTAGCATGTCACTCTGGCTGCCTGCATGGTGTTAGCCTCTGCCAATACCAAGCTGGCACCTGGGCACTAATGAGTAACTGTCTAATTAGAGGGTGGTTGGGTTCTAGCTCAGTCACACACACAAACACACAGAGACACCTACACCTTTTAAACACGTGGGTGGATGATGGTTGGTGCATGTCTCTCTCTTCTTCACACCATCTCTCCCCTTGTTCAACCATATGCCACAGCAGCGTAGCCGAGTTCACAGGGCGCGCTGTACGTTTTAATGAAGCTAGTGCAAGGAGAAGGGAGAGAAAAAAAAAAAAACAATTGGGAAAGAGATTTGAAGGTGTTTATAATAAACCTTGCTGAGATGCGTTGTGGGAAAATGTGAACATATTGAATGCACTTTACGAGAGCGTTTCTGATGAGTGTGAAAAGACAAAACACTGGTTTAAATTACACTGACATTTGTTCTCGCGGAAACGGTGTGAGGGTGTATGGCTGTCGATGAATTAAATTCTATTTTGGTCTGTTGCAGGTGTCATCAGACCTGAGACCCACTCACTTCCATGTACTGTAGACTTGTGACTGCACTTGTTAATTACGCCACTGCTTTGGAAACCAGTCATTTTACCATATGCTGTAGCAAAACCTCCAACACTGTAACATATCGAACCAGTGGAACGGCGATAGGAGCCCATGGGGAAGATGGGTCAGTGCCCCGCCTTATGGCAAGGACAATGTGGTTGCCTCCCAACAGTTAAGCCTGTCGCGGTTCAGGATTTTCCCCTGCGGTTACTCAGTACAGCTTAGTATTGCGGTAAGCGATATTATTGCATTTTTTAAAATGTAGCTACAGTATTTAGCAAATTTGTATGTCAATTACTAAATTACTAAACTCATTGCAATATTTCGGCAAAGACAAGACTTTGAAAAACAAGACAAGACATTGAATGCGGATCAAAGGGCAGTAATGGTACAAATGCGTTAGAGGCATGTTCTCTTGCTAATTGAACTTAAAAAACTAATTCAGCAGACTTTTAAGCCTGGATTTTTGAATGCAAATAACAGCATCTTAAATATAAAAGTGCCTGTTTTTTTTTTTTTGTTTTTTTTACAAAATGAGATTTTCTCGGGCACTAAACTCCTGCCTTACGAGATTTCTCGGGCACTAAACTCCTGCCTTACCCATAGCAAGGTCACTGGTTTGTATGCATGGGTTTTGTCCAGTAACTAGAGCTTCTAAACACAGTTTGAATTCAAGTTTCCAGATGAATAGGACTTTTTTTAAACCAAAGTGTTAATGTCAGTGTGAATGGTTGTTTGTCTCCATATATGGCCCTTTGATGAACAGGTGAAAATAGAGCCCCACTCAATCTGTCCGTAGACTCTTAAAATGATTAACGGGTAGAAGATTAAATGATTAATGTATAGTTAATTAATGCAACATGTTATTTTCTCTCTCCTTTCATAAATTTCTTGAGTGGAGTGCACAAATTCAACAGGTTTACTTCAATATAAATGAAAGCAAATGAGTTAATAATAGCAGTGGTGGCTTAGTGGTTAAGGAAGCGGACTTGGGTCCGGAAGGCTTCAGATGCAGGTCCACCAGCAGCCAAGTTACCACTGAGATGCTCTAAGCATGGCACCACCTTTAATATAGCGATATAGCAAACATTTTGCAAAATCGGAATAAAACAAAATACAGAGAGACAACGCTGTATTGCATTCTGCTACAAACTAAATAAATACAGAGGGTTATCTCAGAAAAATCTGGCTGACAAAAGCAGAGCTCATTCAGGTTTTCCCTCTGTCTTTTTAACCTGGGTCTCTTCAACATTTCCACCTTTTAAACATCTCTATCATGTGCAAAAGAAAGGAAGGGCAGCATTTCAGCAGACAAATAAAACAAGCATACAGTTCCAGTGGAGGATGAGTAACTGATGTGTTATTTAGTTCTATTCAGTTTGTCACGGGATCCATAATGGACCTAATAACTACTAGAGGTTGTTCACTTGGGACTGCTCTTGCAAGTGCAGCGTATGTTGTTTTACTGTGTGTTTTGGATTTTTAAATTCCATCTTTCATGAAATCATTTTTACTGTCCACCTGCAATATTATTATTATTATTATTATTAGAGGTTTCGATAACAACTCTGTCCCTCTCCTTCTCTTCCCCCAATCCGTGTCTTTTCACAATTCATCATGCTCCCAGTGTTTGCCGATTGTGTAAACATCTAATGACATAGTGTGAAATTCACTTTGAATGCCTGTCACTGACATTCCCCCAAGGCACAGTGAAATCAAACGGATGCAAGGACACAACAGTGGGAAATGTACAAATATCATCAAAAACATCTTGTGCTGCGCGTATCCCAATGGTGGTGTGGGAAGAAAAGCCCCAAAAGCCCATTCTGTGAAGCAGGAGCTTCTGTGATTCTGTCACACTACACTGAGCTGAATTAATCACTGGAGATCTGTCGCTATCGAACCCAGTAACAATGAAATGATTTGTGCGAAATATTGAAACATGGGAATGCTTTGATCGGAGCGTGTGGCCCGCAAAGTTGGCTGGGAACTAGTGGAGTCTGCGATGAGTGAATCCAGAGACATAGATGAAAAATTATACAATACATGTATGTGTGGATGTATACATGTAAAATTCAGTTTGCTTATGTCTTTCTTTTGAAGTAATGTTTACGAAACTTTAGAGGCTAAGTGTATTTGGTTTTAAGTCACAGCTGTATTCTGTGTTTTCTATTGCAATATATGTCATCGAGTCTTTCAGGGATGAATCGTTGTATTTTCTTCGGCCAGTACATACAACAATGTTTTTTGTGAGGCTATGAGGCTTAGACTTTAAGCAATACGTCTCGCTTGCATCAGATAAACCTCACAGACCACAGGGTGGTAGGTTATAGGGCATTGTTTCCCAAAGACTGGGTCGCGACCCTCAGGTGGGTCGCTTGAGGTTTTTCTTTTTGGGTCATCTTGCATAGTGTTTCCCAGGAGTTAAGGAATAATGTCTATTGACTTGGGTCGCGATGGGTGCCCAGGAAAAAAAAACAAAACAGTGGATTAGGGCGACTGATGGAGATGACTTGGGTGCCCAGAAAAAAAAAAATTGGGAAACACTGGATTAGGGCGACTGATGTAGATGACTGACAGAATTGTCAAATGGATTGTGAGGGACTGTAGAGTCTACATTAGAGTCAACATTAATGAGTCTACAGTGTAGACTCATTAATGTTGTTGAGATGATTGGTATTGTTTACCTGCAGTACATAAGAATTGAAAGTTAGAACTCTTGACTTTACTAGTCACAGACAAGATTTACAGTCATGAGAAAAATCAGTTAAATTGCTTCCCTAATAGAACACATAATCTCACAAAATAAAATAATCTGGTAAAACATTTTCCCCATCAGTTCCTGCAGAGGATACAAAAAAAATGAAGCAAAAACAGCTGCTGCTCCTCGTCTCGGCTGTGTTTCTTTCCTAGTGTCTGTGAATGTGTGTCAGTGCGTGCAAATATATACAGTATATTTATGCAATTTCCTCCCTGAGATTATGCATATGTGTGTATTCATACATATGCATGAGCCCACGTATTTTGGCGTCTTTGTCTCCACGCCTGTCTTCTCGCCCTGCGGATTCACAAGCCGTATTAACATTAGCCTCTGCCTCTGCTGCAAGGTTGGGACGGATCCCAACCAGAGACGAGACAGAGAACGGGGATAAATGAG
>NC_024315.1:12108772-12122258 GCF_000523025.1 Cynoglossus semilaevis
GTGAATATTGTCATGCAGAGAACATGTGAGAGTGGCACTCGGTAGCCAGGGAGAGGATCAGGAGAACAGACGGATGGAAGCAAGGCGAGCAATTGTCAGGGATGAAGAGAGTGACGCATGGGCAAGTTCTGGACTGGAGCATGTCTAAGTGGAGCAGATGGGTCTGGGTGTTACTTGGTGTGAGTTGAGCTCCAGTCAATCCTCGGAGTAACATGTTGCTCTCAAGTCTTACTGTCATCGGAAACATTTTTCCCCTTCCACCTTATTTGATAGAATTGCACTTGGCTATAATCTCTTTAAATCTCATTCCCATGATTTAATGTTGGCAGAGGGTGGGCTGGGGCTGGAGGCTGAGAGAAGGACTGAAAACACACACACACAAGCGTGTATATGTGTGTATCAGTCAGTCAGTATTAGTCTTAGACTTGTGTAATTTAATGTAATATTTTTTTTTTTATTCCTTTCTTTAATACAGTCAACATAGTTATTTCAATACAACTCAACGTCCAATGTGTGTTGATGCCTCAACTATATGGAGCCAAATTTAGAAGTATATTTTTATGATAATGATTTTCCATAATGATAATTCCAATATTTTAAAATTACAATTTTAAATTTTCCTGTTGTTTCTATTTATTCTTGGAATAGTTGCAAATAAAAAGCCGTGCAAAACCCAACTGTTCTACCAATATACTACTACTTTTCACATTAATGAATGATTCTTTTGAAAACCTTTTCTTTTTTTATTTTGTTTTATTTGTTTTTATATAGAGTGAGACCTACATTATAACAACATAGAAAAATGGACCATCAAATGTCTTTTCAACGGTCAGTATTGACGGAACATGAATGGGGGGGGGCAGTATTTAGTATCTCCAGTGACCCAATGATTAAACTGTGTAATTAAAAGGAAAACAAATTTGAGCGGTCGAAATAGTTCCCTGCGTCCCATCGTCTTTGGACATATCAGTTTTTAATTACAAATTTTTTTCTGTACAAATAAGATTAGTCCTTTTGCTCAATATTTAAAGACCTGAGATATTAAACAAATTAAATATTTTTCTTTGAATCAGGTATAAAAGTGATTTTTTTTTTTTCTATTCTGCCCTTTGATCACTGGGTTTTATTTAATGGAATATTAAAATTAATTGGTGTGAAAATAGGTCTTGGTTTAAATACAGTATCGTATTTTTTTGGACCATAAGGCTCAGCGTATTATTAGGCAAAACAAAACAGTCAGATAGGTCAAACTTTATTCAACCCAATCCCAATAACTCTCAACATTGTTCAGTTGTAATACATAAAATACTAAATAATACACTCACTTTTCAATACATTTCTCTTCCACAAATCCATCAAGCCAGTCTCGTTGCTGTTAATTAGCTGTTCAGTGATGAGTCCGGCCTTCGTGAAAGATTGGCAGCCCTTCAGACTGTTACCTTAGCCCTTAGCATCCACAATCCATTGGCAGATAGTGGCGTAACTCGGCCCGGTGTTTCCTCCCTGTCTTGGTGAATGTGTTCGCCTTCTGTCGTCCAATGCTCCCACGCAGCTCGCATTTAACTTTGAACGCCCTGTTAATATTTAGTGGTTGGAATTCTTTGGTTAATCCACCTGGAATGATGGCTAGCCCCAAATTAGTTTGCCTCACTTGGGTTTTGACAATATCGGTGAGATGGGCGCGCATGGAGTCGAAAAGGAAAAGAGTAGTGACCTAAGTTAGACACAGGAGGGCACTGTTGTTGTTGTTCGCCCATCCAGAGTCAGGCCGTTGTCACTGTTTTTGTTCTGGAAGGTCAGTAAGCACAACCAGAATTAATACATAAGGGCAGCGGTTTATAAGGCGCACTGTCGATTTTCTGAGAAAATTAAAGGGTTTGAAGTGCGCCTTATAGTCCGAAAATACGGTAATACCTCGGGATTTTTATTCTTTCTTTAGCGGACACTGCGCTCATATTTATGGACAATTTCATGCTTTATTTCCATGGTCATCATGTGTTTTTTCTTCTGACTACCAGCTTTTTTACCACTCAATCTCTTGGGACTCATCACCATTATGAAGATTGAGAAAATCACCTAGATAACGTAAACACAATATGGAAGACTCACGGGAGATGCTTACCAAAGTTGATTAACACGTAAAGTGAACGAGTGAGGCGGCGTCGGCTGCTGCGAGTGCTCGGCCACCTAGCGTCGGCATCTGTAAGTGTGCTCGTATCTCAAATCTTTACTCGTATCTCAAAGCAAAAACTTGCTCGAAGGCAAATCGGAATACTCGTATGTGTTATGAGCTCGTAACTCAAGGTATTACTGTATTTCTTTGATTAAATAACTACAGTGTTACTTTATTAAATATAGTTAATTGAAATCAGATGACATTTACGAGACTGTGTGCCCACGGTATGGTCTTGACTTCACTGTGCTTGAATCCCGGTGTTCAGAACAGGTTAAATCCCTGCTGTTATTCCCAGGGCACCTGCATGATTTGAATAAATCTGCATGTGTTCATTTATTTCCCTGGGGAGTTTGTCTGGGCTAAAAACAGAGCTAAAAGCTCCCTGTTTACTTCAAGTACCCAAACATTAACACACCAACTTGAAAGGTGGTTGGACAAAAAAAGTGCTGAGCAAAAATAAAAATAATAATAACCAACAATTAAATTAAACGTTTGAAACCAAAAAAGGTAATAAATAAATAAATAAACACATTTATTAGCTTAGAAGCAGAAATATGGAGTAAACCACACCTGCAAGCTCAGCTAAAACAGTGTTAAGTATTAAAAAAAAAAAAATACACGTGAAAACATATGTTTTATGTTTATATATACCACATAAGCACTTTTGCACACTGTTGTTGCACTTTAGTAAATGTACCCCTTACAAAAGAGTAGTTTTCAGTATGAACAGTACGAAGTGACACTTTTATTTTTGCAAATGTAACGTCTTCCTCTCTCCTGTGGTGACATGCTGGGAGTGAGTGCAGAAGGAGTAAGTGTGTTTGAGCAAAGTTTTGGTGAGTTATTCTGCAACTCTTTCTAATGATTTGCTGTTTTATACGATTGGTTGTGCTGCTGGTCACTGTGCCACGGTGTGGGTAGGGTTCTGGTAGTTTTTGTTAAGATAGTTTGTCGGCTCGATCATCGCATGTCTCTGCGGAGAAGGTTTCTTGCCATATCCAGTCTCTCTACTGTAGACACGGGCTACGGCTTCAGCCGGACCAATGATGGTGGTAGAGGAGGTTCTTCTGGCTGTGAGGGACAAGGTCAATAAACAAAGGAATGGTTGCTTTTCCTTAATTGCGGAGATTACAATCCTTTTGAACATTTGGGGCGGGGTTTTGTTCCATAGTAAATAATTATTTACTTCTGAATCCTGTTTTATCTTGATTTGGTTTTTGGTTATTTTTTTTTACACTGTAGTGTTGTCTGTCTTCTTCTTTCTAAAAAAAAAAAAAAAAATTATAGATAATTCTCTAAATACTTTGGTGCAGAAAGGAAGTTGCAGCCATTTTAGAAATGACAAACACTGCACATGTGCCTGTACATTTCTGCAACTGGGGATTCGGGGTCAGTGTGGTCCTGGAAACTTTTCAAGCACTCTTTGGTAGGAGAACCTAGGCAGTAAACATGGGAGCTCTCAGAGAGTATTTTTTTCCCATGGCCCCAGGTGCACAATCAATGGGACGTGGCGGTAGTTTTTCACTCGTGAATGAGACCTTCAGACACTTTTCCTTGAGGCCACATTGACATATCATTTGGGAAATGAAATCAACAAGTGGAGGATAAATGAGTTGCAGCTTTTTATAGAGCCAGGTTTGCGACGTGAAAGAGAGGAAACACACACACACTCAATAATATTTCGGTTACAGCAAATATGCCGTTGCTACAAAAAACGAGTGCAGTCCTGGAAATGTGGTTATTGTCACATTAAAAACAAAAAGACATAACTCTGTAATCCTCTAACTTTCTCTCCCGTGCAGAACCTCTTAACCCTTAGACACAACTACATTTGGAACCAGATTACCTAGATCCAGGGTTTTTGGTTCACGGCTCACACACGGCCTAATTAGATGTGAAGTGGGCAGGACCAGTACAATCGTAACATAATTACCTTAAATAACTACAAGTACATGTTCCTCCTTCCTTCTTTACCTGCATGTACAAGTATATTAGAAATATTCATATTTAATGACTTATAATTTGACAAGCGGGCCGGATTGAACGCCCTAGTGGGCCTGTTTTGGCCCATAGACCATATGTTTGACACCCCTGGCTTAGATAATGTTCTATCCACGGAAGCTAAAGACTACATTAGAGAATAATTTCTACTTTTATTTTGTACTAAAATTTTCCAGGTGCAGTTTTACCTTGATGAGTTCCTACAGTGAGATCCAAACATTTCAATGTAAAAATGACACCTGGAATGTCTGATCATAAGAAAGATAAATGAAGTATAAATGAAGTGGTAATGGTGCACAAATGTAGTCCTAAGTGCAGCTGGAGGGAAATGGTCAGCAATTACTGTAGTTGTTATTGAGAATACCAATGGAACAAGAACACTTTACCTTTTGTTTACTGCATGCTGTCATTTAGAATGATTGAAGGAAAAAAAATTAAAAAAAATTATATACACATGCACATATGAATATACCGTACATATACATACACCTATATGTATTTACTGTGTGTCTGCATATGTTGATACCACGGACATGGTTTAAATCTTCTAAAAAAATTCAAATTAAAAAACAAGAGGGGAATTATCACTGCCTATTGAGCACACCAAGAAGCTTCAAGGGCTTTGTTATTGGAAAGTATGATGCGTGTTGTGGCATGTGTCTGTCTCACACACTCACACAGACACACATACAGTGTGCAAAGACCCACATGGCACAAATCCACATTTATGCAAAAAAATAAAAAAAATACACATTTCCTTCCACACACAAACACACGTGCACGTATTCAATCACAGCCTCACACAGTCATACACACACGTACACACTTTGCAGCACCCCACTTCTGTTTAGGGAAAAAAGTAATTACTTTCTCTCCCTGCATCAATGCCTTCAAAAGCCTCAGTGGGGCGATTCCCTGGTGAGCCAGTGAAATTCACTTAAACAGCTTTTGAGAGAGTAAGCAGTCTTATTGTTGTGCACTGAAACTTTGATTGGAAGGAAGGGAAAAAAATGAGAGGAGGAAAAGCGGCGGGAGGAGGGAAGGCAGAGGAAGGCTGGTTAATAACGCTGTAGGCCGGTATTATTCGTGTCATTCTTCTTCCCCAGCACTTTGACCTCCTGGAAATTTTGACCTTTTGACTCGGTTTTAAAAACCAGTACAGCCAAAGGTGTCAGTTATGATGCCCTGTCTGTTAAAATACTAATGCTGGAGATTGTGTGCATGTGTCAGTGTGTGGGTGTGGGTGTGTGTGTGTACTGTTTGCGACGCAATCTTAACTTAAAAAGCCTCATATCTTCTCAAATCTTCAAATCGTTGAAAATCAATTTCCATCACACGTCGCCATAAGCTCACAGCTCCATTTTCAGATTGTTCAACTTTGACTTTGAGCCACATAGTCAGTGCACCTGCAAAACTTTTTACACTTTTAAACCATCACACACGCGCGGATACACATATATTAGACAACGGATCCTGCAGGTTTCACTCAGGGCGTCCAGCGTGACAATCCCAGTGCTGTGCCTTTGAGACTACACAGAGGGACAAAAAATAAATTAGCAAAGCTTATTCCAAGTTCTCCCATGATGCGACCCAAGTGGGACTCGGAGGCGCTTGCTCCTGTCGGCCGAAAAGTTGTTCCAGCGCGCGTTGTCTTGCAGTGTCCCTCGAGCTTCCTGGAGAGATTTTGGGGCGCCGCAGTGGAATTTCATCATGTTTCTTCCACGCTAATGTCTTTGTATAGCTGTACAAACTGCAAGTGTTCTCTCAGGCCCTGGAAAACACGTTTGAATGGACAGCCCCGTAGCAACACAATCGCACGCCTGGGTCCGTGCACCGACACAGAAACACTCTGTTAATCATCATTCTGTGTGCAAATCTGTGTGAGTATGTGTGTGTGTAGAATATATATATATATATATATACACAACACTCAGGGGGACATGGAAGGGGATGGATGAGGCAGCGTGCAGAACAAAGAAAGTCTTCAGGGACTTTATTAACATATAAAGAGTTTTGATGGTGCGTGCGTGTATTTACAGGTAAAAAAAAAAGAAAGAAAACTTTGACATGGGGAAATGCTTGTTGTGTCTTTGGTCCGCATGTGTTCTTGTTGTACGCGAGCACGTATGTGTGGAGACTCCATGTTCTCTTATTCCATGTATAAGCCATAAGACATTGATGCTAATAGGGCTGTGACGAGAAAAGGGATCCGTGGCCCCCACCGCTGCTTCGTGTATGTGGTGTAGGAACCCGTCTTTATTCTTCACTCATTTTTCCCTTTGTTTCATCTTCCATCTTCAAGACAGAGAGGGTGAGAATTCCTCATGCGCGTTTGAAGGAATCCTCCGGACTCCGGAACTTATAAAGAGAAAAGCATGAAAAAAGCAGGATCGTGGTACAACAGGAAAAAAGACGGTACAAATGAGATCTTAGAGCGGCTTGTGTGAGATAAAGACTTTAAAGCGGGAAAAAAGATGGAAGGAATTGTCAAAAACTTTGAAATACTGCAGCTGAACGTGAATAAAAAAAAATAAGGAATTGCGAGGAGAGATGCAGGGTATGCATGGAAATTAGCTTTGCCTTCTCCCCGTCTCCTCCTCCCTTTGATCTTGGCGACACACTGCCTGTAAAAGGGCCAGAAAATTTTGGGCCAGGTAAAAAGGAGGGACAAGCGACCGGATTATGAGAAATGTGTGGAAAGATGCGATGGCTGTGGAGCAAATGATGATTTGAGTGACAGAAGAGAAGAGAGCAGTGGGTGAAGAGGGAGTAGAAAATGAAGCTGGAGAGAGGTGAGAAAATTAAAGAGCTAGAAAGTGAAGTTAGAGAGATGGGAAGGAGGAACAGCTGAGTCATGGGGAGGAGGCACAGAAGCAGATGACCCAGAGGGGAGGCATATCGGTGGGGGGGGGGATAAGGTGAGGAAAAAGTGCTGACGGTTCCACCACGGTAATTGTTATAAAGCAATGCAATCAAGGTCAGTTAGCATTTGGAATACGCTAACTGACCTTGCCACATGAGGTGCTTTGGAGAAGAAGTAGGAAGTTTTGATATTTTATCCAAACCAGACTGATATTATCAGCCACAAATTAGCATAATTATTTAATATCTGACCACCAAATATGCTGGAATCACCTGTGGAGTCCTGAGACGTTCACCTCAGTTTTGGGGGCAAATGGTTGCTTGTATCGGTATCGGTTGATGTAGGAATCGGAAATTAGGTGTTTGGACAACATCAGCATATCGGATGTCGACAAAAAGTTAATATCGGGCATTCCTATTGGCTACATATGTCATGTGTCATATGTCAAGTATGAAAGAATGAACGTGAATCAGTGAATCCAAGGATTGTTATTTTTCTGCTCCATGACGTTGTCTTGTTGAGTTAACTGTTAAGCTATTCAACTATTCAACCTTGTTGTCAACTGCCACACTGAAATTGACCAGAAAATCAAAATTACAGATAGCTGCAAAATTAGAATGAAGCTTTAAATACTCTAGCAAGACTGCATTAATTATATTGACAAAAAGTTGAAAAAAATACAAGATGATTTCCTAGATGTCGGGAGTGATCGATTACAACACAAAAGAATCACTAGTAGTTTAGTGGTTCCCGACCTTTTTTGGCATTTGGCCCCATTTTAAAATTTGTTTTTTTATCATGTTTGTTTTACATTGCAAATGCATTTTCATGCCTGATCACATGTACAGTCACAAGACTGACCAGCTTGTCTTTGCAAGGCTGAAAATGAATACTGAACAAACAATGGCTCAAACAATGGAAAAAACTACTACTGTAGCATCTTAAACTGACCACAGTGAAGATTTGAACCCTGGAGAGAATTACAGTGCTTCAGTTTTGCTTGTCATGTAATTTTTTTATTTTCATTTAATCAATTACTAGATATCAGATTACAGTATGTTCTTGCGCGACCTAAAGCTTCTTCATCTGATCTTGGGTGACAAGTTTAGTCAATCACAGGGTGTCGTTACAAAGAGGCTAAAGAGTTGTATTTGGTCCCTGGTTTCGGCAATAAAGTTTTTTTTTTTTGTTTGTTTTTTATTTGCTTTAGAACATCTCTGTACATTTTCTCATTTCTTACCAGAGCAACTGTTTTAGAGATGGTAGCGTTAGGTAAGTATGTATGCAGATAGACGCAAATCACTCCATAAATTATTTTGTCAACATATTTCTTTACCCCTATTTCAATTGTGATGCAAATTTCCAGTTTCCATCAGATAGCTTTCCACTGCGATGGCTGTGAGATTTCAAGAAACCGCTAATTGTAAAACCAGAGCTGTGACAACAAATAAGGTTTTTAAATAATTCAAAATCAGATGATCTAACAGGGAAATTAATGATAAAATAACACATTTACATAATAAATGAGCAACAGGGGGGGAACACTTCGTGAAGAGACGTTTGGCTGCTGCAGCTTCATTAACAGTTCTGCTAGTAAGACGCTTCAATGGTGGAAGTCTTTCACTCTCTGCCTTCTCTTTGGTGGAAGTCTTTCACTCTCTGCCTTCGTTTCTGTGCTTTAATGCCGAGCCACTTTACGTTCTCTCTTCCTGATTTATTTATTTTTTTCTCTTTCAGAACTTTTTTGGTCGCGGTAATTCAATGAGAAAGAAATGAAAACAATCAAACAAGCGTGTCTTTGCCGGATGATTTTGCTTAACAAATTAGCATCTGCCTGTCTGTCTGTTTAGGGCTACGCCTTCATGCAAACTTTATGGCTTAAAGTCTGAGGCTCAGGTGTGGTTATTTGCATGTGCGTATATGACAGTTTTGCCCCCAGTTTGTTGACACATGCAACAAACAATTGATCGGCTAATTGAACCCGGGAGCTCTTTCATGTCTCGACATGTGTTCCTGGACAGATGACGGCAGCACAGCATTTGAAGAAGAAAGCTGCCGCCTGCAATCAGGACGCCCTGTCAGCTTCAAATGGATTAGTGCTTGATTTGCGTGCACGCCGCCACTTCAGAGTTCAATTGCAGAAAGGGAGGGGGGGGGGGGGGCACGAGGGGATAAGGGGGCTAAGTTGGAAGACAGAAGGAGATGCTTTTCTGGGAAGGTGGCGCCTGGTGGATTTGAGAACAGGATGCTTCCTTTTCTCATTAGGAAGAGGGGAAGCTGTTTGAAGCCGGGATGTTTGGCAGCGTTGGCAGCAAATGCGACAAGAAGTCTCTGTAATGAAATTTGGGTTCTTGTTTTTTGATGAGCTTTGAGGAATGATGAGAAACAACCTGCAATCCCCGGTTGACGAGAGTTCTGTAACTAAACACTAGCTTTTTCCTGAAAAATAAGCAAATTATGTTTTTTTGGTTTTTTTTTTTCGTCTTTTGTTTTTATTTTTTCAAACTCTTCAGTCGCATCTGCAGTTGACTCGCAGTGCTCCAAGGCTATAGCTGTGCGGCGGTAGGTATCAGTGGAGCTGTAAATTATACACAGTGTGATTTCTCAACACTGCAGCACGCCACCATCTGTTTATCCCGATGTATTTTCATATGCAGCGTTGCCTTACGCACGCCACCATCTTGGAGGTGTTGTGTCTGCTTTTTTAATTTCTTGTTTGTGTAAATACATATATTTACAACTCGGTGTATATATAGCGTTAAAAGGTAAATCAGTTTAGCTTTTTCAATCAAACAAATATTCCAAACAAATATTAATATCCTCAGGCGTAACAGCGAAGAGCGAATTTCTTTCTAATACCACGTGTTTCCAATCATCGGCCTATTATTGAGAGGAGCTCGCAGTCAACATGAACTGTTTTAATTAGACCCTTATAAATCAATAATGAGACAGGAAGGAGTTGGAGAGGAATTCACGAATAGCCTGGAAATTAGTGTCAGAGTTATTATCACACTCAGGACAGATGAGTGTGACACCAGCCAATGTGTAAATCCGTTAAAAAAATAAATACATAAAAAAATGAAAAATTCCATCTCATTAGTCAGTTTTCATGAAAACTTGCATCCCCTGGAGCAGGTCACATCTTTTAATAATTAGGCTACATAAAAAGAAATCTAATTTAATGTAAGTTCAGTTTATTATAGACAGATACAGTGATGGCTTGGTGGTCAACGAAGCAGACTTGGGTCTAGAAGGTCGCAAGTCTGAGTCCACCAGCTGTCGAGTTGCCACTGAAGTCCAATGAGCATGGCACCGTCCCCACACACTAATCCTCAGGCGTTTGCCCCCCGGGAGTGTTTACATACAGTGTAAATGCATTAGCTTCATTGTGTTTCTTTCCATGTTGTGTGATGGCACATCTTATTGACAATCCATGGATTGGATGGCAGTGTTTATACATACAGTGTAAATGCATTAGCTACATCTTATTGACAATCCATGGATTGGAAGTAAGAGATGAATTCAAACTAAAAGGAGCTCAGATTTTTTTCCTAAAGTGTGTTTTGTTTTCATGGCTTCAACAGATACTATAAGAATCCTCCTCAATGACCGGAACTTTTCAGTACTCACTCATCCAAACACAATGATTCCCACCTGTACACAGGTGGTAGATGTGTGAAATTTAAACATTTGCATAATTAGACTGTCATATAAAACCATCTGTTCGTTTCTGAAGTTTTTCTATGAAAAGAAAAAAAAAAAAAGCTCTCACTCGTGGAAAAAAACCCCACTAATTATACTTTTTTTTTTCTCCCCCCCGAATTTTAAAGATGGAACTCAACCAAATGTAGTCACATCAGTGGGTGGAAATGTACTGTACATTCACCTTGTGCTCAGCAATCACACAGACGGGAGAAGATTTTCCTCTCTGCCTGTTTTTAAATTAAATCAGTGATTTATTTTTTACCTTAGCAGTAGAGGCACAAAGTTCCTCCTGGGGATTTATTTATTCCTTTTTCCTGTCATGAAACTGCAAACACTGTTGTGCTAAAACTCTCCGGCTTTTCCTCACTTTACTCCGTCAGTGATATCAGGGCGACAGTGATCGACTTGTGTAGGGGACACAGTTGCCTTGTTTCGCTCATGTTAAGGGAAAACATTGTGTTATCGTGAGGTTGGGCTCCGTGGTTACAATCATAAAGACTCACGCTTAACGGTGATGGACTGTTTACAGGTAGCTTATGTTCTGTGTTCCCAACCTAGAGGATGTCGCTCCCCAAACTGCACGACCTCACTTCCCCTCTCGACTCCTGTCATAACAGTACAGGCAGGAGAGGTCCCCTAACAATAAAACACAACTACAGCCACAATAAACGCTGTGTTCAGCCCGGGGTACATTAGAGGTTGCAGCACCTGCTGCAAGTGCATCAAGACCCTGTGCTATTTCTTTTTAGGTGATTTGAATGCATGAGGATGACTGGGGGAGGAAAAAGGCAACTTCTAGTATTTCCTTTTTTTTTTTTGACTTACTATTATTTATGGAACAGCCTACATTTGCTGGATGTTCTCTTAATACTGTACTGTCTCAACGATAGAGTGGTTGTAAATTAAGGTAGAGCAACTTTTTAAAGAGAAGGTTTTGGAAAATACAACGGCATGATTTGCATTTGGACCTCAATTGTTGTTTTGTTTTTCCCCAAAATGTTTTAACACTGATACCTCTTAAGCCTTAAGAGGTATCAGTGTTGGGGGTTTAAAACCCAGCCCTTAAGACTTAAGGGTTGGGGTACAATACATATCTCATGAACTGTAAGACCGTGTTATAGAGGTTCCACCGCACTTTAATGAAAACACTGGTGACATCTAGTGTGTGTGGACCATAGTGAGGACAAGCAGAAAATACTTAATTTTCTGTCATTTAATAATTATTTTAATCCAAAACATAGAGATATTTCTATACCGACCGAAACGTCTTCAAACTAAAACTGTTAAATAAAACTAAGAATGAAAAAAAAAATTAAATAAAATCTATTTAATACAGCCAACGAAACAGAAAGTGAGCAGAGCTTTAACACCGCTGGGACACTTACTAAAATAATTAAATTAATTTAAAAAATAAAATAATTTACACTTCCCCTGCTCTCTGTCGTCTATAGGTGTTTCATTTGACTGCTTGTCTTGTAATAGAACAAATGTTACAGTAAGTCACCCTCCTGTCTTTGTGCCTGATGGTAAAATATCTCAGACATTGTCGAACTTTTTCAATGAGCTACCGATGAGTACACTGAGAAACTGGTGCATGTGGTTGTAGTGAAACGTTGTTCAGGAGTATGGGGTCACTGGTTCTTAAGGATAAGTAGAAGTAGTGCAATCAAGTATTGCTCTGGTCCATGTTGCCCATTTACATTTTTTTAAAAACCTAATCATCATTTAGATCCTGCCCCCTGTTGGTGTCTGCCTTGCACCTGTGTCCACCTGTCCCCGGTGTATTGCATTTCCTGCTTCCTGGTATCTGTGTCTTTGTCTGTTGTTTTTATCTTCTGATCTGTGTTATCTTCCCTGTAACGACTCTTCAGGGAATAACAGGTTTCTCTTCCATTGTCCCTCTTGCTTTAGGCTTTGCCTTTATTCATTTGTGTGCATATTTGGCCATCACCTATCGTACTTACCAATGTCACTGTGACTGAAATGCTAAACTAAAAATTAAAATTGTAGTCCTTTCAGTGAATATGACCAGATGTGCAAAGTGATGGTAATTAGATGTTAGGTGAAATGAGAATATATTTATTATTAATTAGAGGCTTTGTAGCAATTACTGTTGATGAATCCCATTTACACGGCTCTATAGTGGGCTGGCTGCAGCTAGCTAGCTCACGTTAGCTCTGGTGTCCTTGGCCATATGTTTTGCACCGAGGTGACGTTGTAGTAATAATAATTTTTAAAAAAAACTAAGCAAGGCATCTAAAGTGACCTCTAAGTGCTGTAGTGATAGGGAAAACTCTTTGTTGCACAGTTTGCATGATTCCATGCATCTTTTTTTACTGACCGGTAAATTACCACCACCTACTGGGTTGGAATCTGTACTACAGTTTGCCGCAAGTTAAAGGACAATGAAAAATGTTGTTTAAAAATCTGTCTAGTGCTTTTTGCATGATTTTGTTTCTTTTTTTGTCACTAGTGAAAGTAAAATATAACGGGGGACAATATTCGGTGAACCAAATAGTAATAATAATTTTTTTTAAAAAACTAAGCAAGGCATCTAAAGTGAAACCACGTAATGATTTCGTCCCAACTCAGGGTTTTCATATCCTTTACTACTGCCTCCTCACAAAGACAAAAGCTGTTGTGAGATCTTGTCTTGTTTCCGTTTTCATCCGTTGGAGACCGAACCAAAAGAAGCGGTAAACAAGGTCCCTGATTTGCTCTCCCTCTCCGGAGAACATCGA
>NC_024315.1:12122318-12130340 GCF_000523025.1 Cynoglossus semilaevis
TCACCCACTTTGGGGATTGTCGTAGGTCCCCAAAGACACCTCCGAGTCCCTGCTCCCCGGAATAACTAGGGCATCTGGGAGAAAGCTTCACAACATAATTAAATGAATATATGTGGCATACTTCCAGCCTTCCAAGTGTGTGTGTGTGTGTGTGTGTGTCTGTTCGTTATGGCACAAAGATGCTTTTGGGACAGGACTTAATTGATTAGTCGCAATGTGCAACCCAGTGTGGATGCCATCCATCTACCTGCTTTAAGCACTATCCTTAAACTGTAATGACTGCTTCTCAGGTGATGCAGCTGCCTCTGATTTAATAATTCCAAAGAGTGGTTTCCACAGACTGGAACACAATGCTTTAAAAAGTAGAACAAGAGAAAACACGCTGTGGACAGAAGCCATTAGTTGAGATGAATCCATCTTGTTTTATTCTTTTTTTTTTTTTCCTCTTTACCATCGTTATCTTCATCAAAACGGCTTCAATTAGTTCTTTTTTTTCTTCTTTTCTTTCTTCCTTTTTTTTTCTTGCAGCTCCTTTCAAGGTCTCCGTAACCCTCTCTTGGCTTCTGTTCCTTTCTGAAGTCACGGGTTGTGGGGTTGGAGGTGAGTAAATGGAAGACTCCGATGGCGGGAAGGAGCTCAGTGGTTTTTTTTCCCAGCCAGTCAGTCGTTAAAGAAGCCGCTCAGTCAGAACAGACAGCAGCCTCACAGCGGCTGCTTTTTAAACTCTCTATTTCATGGTCGGGGATGGAGATGGAGAGAGATTCCACTCACTTTGCGAAACATGAAAGAACACTTTGCACGGTGGTCCCCTCTGATTCCTCTACCTCTTCACACCCACTGTCAAAATATTGACACAGGGTGGAGGAAAGTAAGCTGCATTTCACTCTCTTGTTTCAGACACTTTGTCCTTTTGAATTATTGATTATGCTGTGTGTGGGTGTGGGTGTGTGTGTGTGTGTCTGGACGGGGAGGTGGGGAGTGTTAGTGGACAATGTTCCATCTTCACATCTTTTCACCCAAAGTACCTATGGAACTGGTCATGAGCTGGCAACAGTGTTCCAGCTTAAAGCTCTCTCCTGCTGCAAACAAGCAGTGCCAGTCGGTGCAGAACGTAAATACAATTAAATAAATAAACAAGTAAGTGGCTTTTAGTGCTCCACCTGGCCTTAGTGGCAGTAGCAGGGACTTTTAGAGTGTTTGGCTAAAGGCATATTGCACGGAGTTTGGGTTCAAATAAGCTGGATGGTTATTTGGTTAAGTGCCATTTGGACAACATGGGAAAAAAAACAAAAAAAAAAAAAAAAAAACATGGACAATATCTGCAAGTACCAGCCGTAGCATTAAGTTTCCATAAAACTCCATGTTATACTGTTGTCAGCAAACACATGCATCCCCACAGGACAGCAAGCACATAGAAAATAGCAGCGGTATTTTTTTTTTTTTTTTTGACAGATATGCAAAAGCCAAAAAAAAAAAAAAACGCGACTGCCTGCTCAGACATGCAGCTGTAGGATTTGGAGGTGAGGCGTTTTCTGTAGTAGCTTTGCTAAGTGAAGTGTAGCTTTTGTTAATCATTTTGTTACATTTTGGCCTGGTACAAATCAGTAACATGTGTGAGTTATTGTAGTAACTGTAGTTGTAGTTTTGGCTGTGAGAACATGTAAAGTCTTTGACAGGAAAAAACATGGATCGCAAACATGACATCACTACAGGACGTCGTGTTTGCGATATTAATTTTTCAATTTAAGTTGAAATAGACGTTGTCTTTTAGAAAAACGGAAAATCAACACCTATAATCATATTAATGTTTCCTTACTGTTAGCAACGAGGAACAATGAAAGGAAAGTTTACTGAAGGACGTTGTTCGTGCGAGACGACAATTAAAATCTCTGCTTCTGATACTTCTGACCCCTTCGCCATTTCTTGGTTCTGTTGATAGTGATGCTTATAGTCTGCACAGCTGTGCTTTGTTGTGCCACTTTAGGACAAAGACTGTCGTATTTATAAATATGGAATTAAAAACAGTTGATATCGTAAAAACCTAAAATACTTCAACCTCATATTTGACACACCATTGAAGTGAAGTCAACCCTAATCTGCATATTTACATAGATTGCTTGCCACCCACGCGGAATTAGCCAGTCGCGGTTCCTTTACCTGACAATTAGTGTGTGACACCCACTTGTCCTGATCAAGGCCTGTCACTGTGTTCTTTATCTGTACTTCCTGCTGGTAATGCACACTTAACACCAGACTGTCTGTGCTTATTTTTAAGTCTTTCTGAGCTCCGACAGCTTCACCTTCACATCTGCTCGGCTGTTAAAACAAAGGAGTCAAGACAAAGTTAGCTCGAGTTTGTGTCGGTATATGTTTTAATATTTTCTTTTAGAAGTATTTTACTTACTTGGAAATCAGTCAACCCCCTCCCCTGCACTTAGCACCTTAGTCTGCTCAGAGGGGGCTCACAGCTGGGGAAGGCAACCCTCAGTCGAAGAGTATAAATAAATCGGTGAACTCTAGACGTAGGAGCAGGATTCGGTCATTGCCATGGATACCGACTGGCACCCTGCTGGCTCAGCGCTTGAGTATTAGTGGCTGTCAACCTGCAAAGATACAAAATTACCAAAGTTAAAAAAAAAAAGAAAAACAAAAGTCGTAATAATTATAAGGAGATTGAAGGAATTTTATAAAAATATGGCAGTTGGTGTTTAAAGTGTCTGGCACACCTCCTCTTGGGGGCGCCAGAGTTGTGATGGGTATTGGATAGCAATATTTTTTTAAATTGTGATTTCTATCAGGTTTCCCAAACAACGTCTTTACAAATGTATAAAAACACTTGGGAAAAATACTGTATAAAGGGTATCTTTAACTATAGTGTTTAAGGATACTGTTTAGCTATGACCTTTTTTATTTTTAACATTAAAAAAAAAAACCCTGAATCAGGCATATTATATTAATGATGATTCTTTGGAAAGTAAGGCATTTTTGTCTGTTTTTTTTCCTCTGGATATTTATCCGTCTTTCCTGTTTGTTTTGTTTTATTGCTCGTGTTTTTCTTACCTATGGTTTTGCGTCAAGATGGCTGTTTTTTTTCCTGTTCTTTGAATGAAGGGTTAGATTTTGAAAAAAACACCTGCTTTGACTGTTCAGTTTCTGCTTAGACTGAGGTTTTCTTGGGGTAGCTTTTAGCTGTGTCAGTTGCCTCAATCTGCTAATGTTTGGCAACCTTTTATCGCAAAAAATTATTTTTTTGGATGCTGTCTATCTAATACTTACTGTATCTGAACTTGAATCCATGTGCTGATCTTGAACAGTTGGGTCAGGTTTTTTTTTTTACTCCTTGATGGAGGCCTACCATGTCTGACTGAATCCCTTTCTCATAATTTAGTCTAAAATGGTTTCCCACATGGTCGTGATGTTCAGACTCAATTTTAGGTCAGTGAAGATACAGCTCCAGTGGATTAGACCATCAGAGAGTTTAATTATGAACTTTCAGGAGAATGCAGACTTAGACAGGTGAGTGAATTCAATGAGGTTGGGGGATTAGCGCTGCTTTTGAGGGTTAAGCGGCCGTTGCAAGTGGATTTAAGAAGCGGGTTGGGTATGAAAAGCTAAATATTGATAAGGCTGCCAATCTCTTACGGTGACTAATCAACGATTATTACGACTATATGGATAATTTAAAATCTTAAGTCTGTCCAGGTGAATGTTAGTAACTTTAATTATAGATTTTATTTTTTTTTTACAGTACGGTTACTTTGTACAGTTAGATGAAGTCAAAGACTCTCGGGCTGATGATGAATGTGGTAATGCTTAATGTATTTTTTTTAATATATCTATTTAGTGCAATACGATAGCACTCTATTCCAGAGTAGTTGGCTGCACTGTCCAGGGAGACACGGTGTTTTTCACAGTGTGGGCAGTCACACATTTTACTCCCACTTCCGTCTGGCCCTTCATGAACCAAAATAACAACAGCCCTTTAATGGGTGAAGTGACACTCAGCCCACAAACACCATTATATTTTTTAGACCCTACTTTCAAAAATTGGAGGTGCTTGACAACAATCAAACACATGAACGTGAGCCGCACTTTCACGTGTGACTGTGGGTTGAACACAGCGCTTGTGCGTCGTCTGCCTTATTTTAACTAAATCTACTCAACATTTTATTACCATAGATTCTTAGTGTAGCTTCATTTTTTATTTAAGCTACTTTGATTTAATGTGTGATTAGTCTCACTTAAATTATGCCCAACATTTTTGCCGATATTCTCCAAACACTTATTTTCCAATTCCGATATTAACCGATACCGACGTAGCGGGGCAGTGGTACAAACCACTGTAAGAGTTGCTGGCACCAGCATTCTGCATACTAATCCCTGATTATCAAAATAGCTTAATAAAATAAGCTGCAATGCTGCCATCTAGTGAGAGAAAGTGTGAGAAGTGGAATAGGCGATTTTGGAGGTGCTGGGTTGAGAGCAATAAAGGAGTTTAGTCAGATCCTACTTCTAATGAATAACATCGCTGCTCTGAAATTTCCTCCAGTCTCCTCACTGGTTGATGAGGTCACCAGTTCATGCAGTTTCAAGGACTTGTGCTCATGGAAGTATGAAGTGTACGATGCTCCATTGTACATGGACCTGTATAATAATAGAACAGGAGGACGCAATCGGCACTTCTCAGGGAGAAAACGAAAAGATCTGACAGGTTCAGAAATGACTCCTACAACGCAGTCTGTGGGACGACTGATCATTTTCCTGATCATATCCTGCGGTGTTTGTCCCAAACCCTTGGTTTTTCTCCTAAAGAATAGAATAGACTTACGGCCAAAACGTATGTTTGTGTATATCTGCAGGTTTACATTTTGGCAACAATCACCTGTGACGGAGATAACTCTGTCCATTTCTTATGAAAGTCGATGTATGTAATGAATGTAAAACAACAAGCTAGCAGAAAGAAGTCACTTTTGTTGAAGAGTGTAACATAAAAAGAGTTGATTCTGGTCACATGCACGACGAAAAAAAAGAAATATAATCAGGTGTCCAGTAAAAAAAACAATCTCTCTTTTTTCACCTTCATGCCCTTTAGATAGATCTGCAACATTAAACTGACCAAGAAAGTAAGTCTTCTCCTCTGGGAAGTCTTCAGAATCTCTAAGTGCCGCCCTGAGGTATCATTCAGTGTGTGATAGAAGCCAGGTGGGGCGCTGACATTTAGCTAACAAAAAGCAGGATGACATAACCCCAAAGGGGCCTGTAGTCACGTCCATCATCGAGCCACGGGACTGTGTATCAGCTGAGCCACCGATCTATCTATATATACGTATATATATATATTTTTTTTTTTTTTTTTTTTATCATCCCACAGTCACACTCAGTTTGCTCTGAAAAGTCAGCAGCACATACACTTACCTCTGAATTCATTTACAGTGAGTCACAGGATCAAGTGCAGAGAACAGGTCACGGGGGTTGAAAGCTGAGTCACATTTAACTTCACTTTTCCTGCAGCTCTGCCTCAGTGGAAGGTTTCTGTTTTTACGACATGGATTTTTTTGTTGTACCCCTGAGCCTTAGACGTTCAATCAGGTTTTTGGCAAAGAAAAAAAAATCAATAAGTTGATATTTATTGCTATTTGCAGAGTATAGTGCATGTATGTATATATGTAAATATATGTTTATATGTATGCATGTATATATGTCTATGCATGTATGGAAAAAAATGAATTAGTGCACTTGTCGTGAGTGTATCTATGTATACATGTATGTATGTTTTTATACATGAATGTGTGTGTGTGTAGCGTGTATGCATATATGTGTGTATGTATATGTATATGCATGAATGTGTGTGTGTGTTGCGTGTATGCATATGTGTGTGTATGTATATGTACAGTGTGTGTGGGTTAATTGCTCAGAGTAAAGAGTTACTTTACTTTTTAATGTACTGTAAAAAATACAAACTGATTAATATACAGTAGAACTACAATATTTCATGCTGATTAATGAGTCCTGATGCTTCACGGATTAGTCGTATGCAAAATCACAACCTTCGTATTACTAAATTCTCAGGCTGGTGCATCATTAAGATGACTAATTAGGGTCAAGAACCTCTGACTTAATGATATTTGGCTAAGTTTGCATTTTGGAATATCAGAGATACATTTTAGAAATGAATGTTTTAAACTTTTCACTTTTAAACATATATTTCTCCAGCACACAGTTGCATAAATATTAATGACTAGTAAAGAGCCGAATGATTGGCGAGTGTTAGATGTAGCAGGAAGATGGACAGCTGACCACGGCTGATGATATGATCCACAAAGACTGTTACAGTATGGATGAAGCCTTGTCGTGGCGTTTTGGCCCAGAGGCAATGTCTCTGTCATTGGTGTGGAACCCCAGGGTTCACCTCCTGGGTAAGTTTGAATCCTGGTTAGGGCGGTTGGCGCCTTCCAGTGGACTCACCACCTGCAGGAAGGTTCATGATATACTGCTAAAGTGCAATGTGATTGGGATGGCGGTCGTGGAGACCTGGTAACGGATAAGCAGATGGATGGATGAAGCCTTGTCATTTAAAACCTAATGAAATAAGTTAATTTCATCATTACCTTGTTAGGGACCATCAAGTTGTGTTGTGTTGTCTAAGTCTAATGCATAAGTGTCAAACTCAAGGCCCGGGGGCCAAATGCGGCCCGACAAGCCATTTCGTGTGGCCAGCGGAAGTTTAAAAAGCATCTAGTTAAGTCCATGCACCAGATATTTATAATCAATCAAATAAAAATGATAATAATTATAAAATAATTCTAACTATTATTGTAAAAAAAAAACTCTGTTGTCATCTGTAAATTTGCATGGATTTCTATGAATTACTAATGAATTAATTACAATTTCAATGCATCCCTGGAAAATAAAGAAAAAAAAATAATGCTGCATTTAATTGAAGTTTAATTAAATTAAATTTAAGTTTAATTGAGTTTTTTTTTTCCAGATTTTTGTTGCATGATTGATATCAAGACACAGGAATATTTGGTGAACATTGAAGTTAAGATGGAATATCTTGGCTAGTTGTGCAGTGAAATAGCTTTCATTGGATGAAAATGTTTTTGATTTATAATTTACAAAGACTCAATGCTAACAGAGGGTGTGTTTAGGATTCCTGTCATGTTTCACTCTAACCTGGCCATACAGTTGGTGTGAATGAGTGTGAATGGTTGCCTGTCTCTATACCTGGCTCTGCTTGGGCGATAAAAGATGAATAGATGAACGTCCTCAACATTTTTTTTTTTTATATATAAGGGTCACAGGAAGAGCAGTCGGTATTGTGAAGAAAAAATAAAATATGTTTGAAGACACCTGCTGTAGACTCGGAAGATAGATATTGAAGCGGCATCTATTCAGGGTTGACTCTGGGTCAAAGACAGTTGCACTTCTGCAGTGGTTGGCATATTTGAAGTCAGAGTCAGATATTGGAATTTCACTCCATTCATATTGAGCTTTTTTTTTGTTAAACTATCGTACCCTTTTCACAAACATTAATTTGATTCATTTTATGTCACGGCAGGAATGAAGATGACACAAAAGAGCAGGAAAAACAAGTTGCTCTATATGTTAAC
Source organism: Cynoglossus semilaevis (assembly GCF_000523025.1). Lineage (NCBI taxonomy): Eukaryota > Metazoa > Chordata > Actinopteri > Pleuronectiformes > Cynoglossidae > Cynoglossus > Cynoglossus semilaevis. The sequence continues at coordinate 12,129,932 of NC_024315.1, forward strand.
AAAAGTAATTAAAATATTAAGCTTCTCATTTGCATACAAATGGCAGCAGCAGCCACATTAACATATTCAAAGTGCACCTACTGTATGTACGTGTACATACATGTGCGTGTGTACACACACACACAGTACTTTGTGTTGCAATATGAAGGAACAAGTGCATCATCCCTCATTGTCCCATTACTTCCCGGTTCCCTTGCAGGCATGTGCTGACACACACACTTTGTTCCACGGAGCAGCGGCTGAATAATTTCCTTTGACTTCCTGGTGCATCGGCCACCAGAGGCAAATTCATAAAAGCAAAGATCTAAGACATTACTTCACATGATTTCATTAAAGATGTGTGATTGCATTAAGCCCATTTGTTACACAGCAGCACTGGTGTACACGCATTTTATTTGTGTGTGTGTGT
>NC_024315.1:12130586-12174991 GCF_000523025.1 Cynoglossus semilaevis
CTACTATTTTCCCCCAACTGCTAGAGGATAAAACATCAATTCCAAAGCCTCTTTACCTTCACGATCCCCAACGTGCGTTCATATGTGTCATGTGACCCATCACTCTAACGTCAGCGTTTTTATTACAGCAGTGATAAGTCATTGGGTCGACCTATCTTTCAGCGTTGTTTGGATAGGTTTTAGTATTTCTCCGCACAAATCCAACTTTTATGACCAATTAGCCCTGACTTGTACAGGACCACACAGCCAATTAGACACACAGACAGGTGGGGTGACATCAGAGCTTTTCATCAAGTATTACTTCCAGCTGATTATGAAGAAGCGCGGCTCATTGTGTCTCCTCACTCACCAGCCCTCGCACCCCCCGCCCACATGGACCCCTAATTGGTTCTTGGCTGTTTGCAGCATTGTTTATTTAGACCTGATTACACCTGGGATAAAGGCTTCAATTAAAAAGCAGAGCTGTAATGATCTTGTCTGAAATGCCAGCCATGTTCCACAGATGGCCTCTCTCCGAAAGGTCAGCAGCTCCGTCTTAGCACATGGTGCCGCCTTGTTTATTTTATTTTTTTTCTTCTCAAGTCCTAATGCCTCATCATCTGAGAGATGGTGGCCTTGTTGAACATTTACTTCATAAATACTTAATCACAAACTTCTTTTTTTTCTTATCCTTTTCCCTTGAAGCCTAAGGAAGGGAAGAAAACAAAGTTAGTGTTTAAAGGTACTAAAGAGAGACTTTCAGTCGATCCGTGTTTATATCACGCACAGCCTCAGGGCTACATCCGCAACGAGGCTGGATTAGCATGCTGACCACAGCTAATGTGTGCATTTGTGTGTTTGCGTTTGGCGGTGAGGAAGAGTGCACTTGAACGTTTGTCATCCTTGTTTACCTGTAGGCTGGTTCGCAAGAGTGGAAGCATGGTTCTTTTTCTTTTTCTTTTATTTAATTCTGCAATGATTGTTGTGCTTGTTGTGCTTTGTTTAATTAGTCACCACAGTCTGCAATTGTAACACAGCACAGTCATTGGGGAAGCCTCTTCAAAGAGTGATAAAAAAAAAAAAAAAACAGATGGAGAAAAAGCTAGAAAAACATTGGGACTGAACTCTCTCAATGGATCAAATCTACAGAGACTGTCTTCTCAAACAAAAAAATAATAATGCTTGTACAATCACAGGCACAGTAGCGCTGTAAAATGGAAGGCATATATATATATATAGTATATGTATAAATGTATGTTGTATAATATTTCGTTATATAGTAAGTACAGATCTTCATCTTGATATGGATTTTTTTCAGCCATCTGGTCCTCATGGTCAACCTATTAGACAAGCCAATTGTTTCATATTTAAATTTAAAACAAATAATTATCTGAAGAGATAATTAGAACATATTGCCCTTCCTCTTTCTCAATCATGTCTGTATATATATATATATATATATATATATAATTTTTGAATTATGGTATCACTAAGCTCTACAGAGTGTACTGTTTTTATCATTTGAGTAGACATGGCTAAGATTAGCACAGCCCGGTAGATCGGATTATGCTTTCTAAGTACGCTATATCTCCCCTGAAATCTTCTCCTTCATGGCACAAAAAAAAAAAAAAAAAGGCGGGTCATCAAGGACTTTAAAACTCATTAGTTGCTCTTTTTCTTTGACCTATTTTTCACTTTTCAAACACAAGATAAACAGAAATATCCTCAGTTGTTTTTAGCCTCGATTCTAATTTCGCTACGGCTAAAGCTGCTTTGTACCCGTTTTAGCTTTGTGATTACAATATGACTTGCTTTAATAACTTGTGTTAAAATTATTAGTTTGCTTTTCCTCTCTCGCAAGCAGTGTTGCTCTAGGTCAGGTTTCGTTAGTGCTAGTTAGCTGTTCTTAGCTCATATGCTGATGGACGTGAGGGTGACATACATATGCTATCAAGAATACAAAGAAATGTGTCTGCTTGTTGAATTGAATGATTTTCATTTTTCTGTCAGTGCATTAGCTTAAATTACATTGTGCTGCTGATTTGTAGTTCATGGACGATTTTTTTTATTTATTATTCGAAATAACGCTTTGAATATCTTCCTCTGCCGAAAAGCCGACACAATTGTCTAAGGTCTCACTACACAAAATTTCCTGACATGCATAAAATGTTTTATTTTTGCAAAAGCTTTTCTGTTTGATTCTATTATTTTCTTTAATGGCTTCATAAATGTGTCCACCAAGTATAAATGAATAACTCCATTGTTTCTCCTCTCAGTATTTCTTGGTGTCAAGGACAAGCAGTACTGTCACCTATTTTTGTGGCCTTTTTTTTTTATTATTTATTTATCTATATTTTCCCCCCTCACTGTGTTGTGTCTGTTGCTCCAGTGGCAGACAGCAACCTGATTAGGCCGTACAGGAAGTGTGCTTTTCATCTCCCATATTTCTGCAGGTTGCATCAGTGTAGCTTGTCACCGACACGTCCCTGCTCGCTGGAAACACACAGAGGTCTAAAACAACATTTTACAACTGTCAAATTATTCCCTTTATTTTGCACTAACATCATTGTCAGCTTGACATCATGCATACATCAACTAAGAACTGTCAATTAAGCTCAGTCTGACACCATCCACCTCTGGGAGGAGGCAGCCTTTTGTTCTCCAGTGTCACTGATGGCCTCAGTAAAGGCAGCTTCCACTTTTAATTATCACTAGGAGTGTATGAAACACTTCATACAGCTTGATTCCAGCCCACAGTCAATGTGCTTTTTCTATCGCGAGAGCCCTTAGCAACCATGATGGCTCCATCAGGGCTTAAAGGGAAACTGACGTAAAAATGTTTTGGTTTTTTTTTGGGTTGGCTAACGTTTTATGATATAGTGTGAAATGGTATTCCTTGACTTTTTTTACTTTTTTTTTTTAATGTCGTACTGTAAAGCTTAAAAATTGAATTCAACCTAGAAACATATAGTTTGGTTTGTGGTTGTTCTATGTTCTTAGTCATCCAGAAATTTGGAAAAAAGCAACATGTCTGGCCCGGTTTCTTGCCGATGTTTCACCAATCATCTAAGAATAATTTTCAGTTCTAACAGATTGCCTAATAAAATGTGGTGTAAAGCTTCGAAATGGCTGAACACCTCAGTGGAGACTAGTTACGCTAAAACAAAGCAGTGTTTCACACCTTGCTTGACCCATTGTTTTTACCAGGGACGAGGTGTGAATCGAGGTCTGTCGCTTTGCGTACAGGATCTGAATTCCTCTTCCTCTGGTGGTTTCTTCAAGTTGACGTAGGTAGCGTCTTTGTTTCAAAACACCATTTGTCTTTTTGGTAATTTACTTTAATCATAACTGACAAAGATGTGTTATTAGTGTGTTTGTTTTCATTTAGAAGGTTAACTTGTAATTGTTTTTGATGCAAAGGTTCAGTCTAAAAGACGCCTCGAACAAAGGCTGGGTCTTTGCCAGTACATGTTTTCATTCTTGTCACCATCTACAGCTGCAATATTATGAAACCGTTTAATTCATGATTAGTTCAATGTTCTGCTGCTATTAGCTATGATCTCGGGTATTTCTGGTTGGCATTTTAATTTGTTGTGTTTTATTTTTATTTATTCATTTAGAGGTGTCGTTGCTGTTTTTGTTTTATTTTTATTTTTATTATTCCAAAGAGTAATTAGATTTTTGATCTTTTGACCAACTGTTAGTTTTCATACACCCACTAGAGCCCAGTAGGTTTAAAATACCACCTGTGCTCTATGTCAGCCTGTACCAGCTGGTACTTTGGATTGGTAGCTCTGTGCCAATCTTTGAAGGAATCGTTAAAAGGTTGTTATGGATCAGTAGTTTTTCATAGAAAAATATCATTTAGAATTTATTCTGTTAGTATCAGAGTCTGAGAGAATAATATATTTAGAAAAATGCCAGATAGAAGAATAGAATGAGTCATTTTTTCAATATCAAATAACCCACAGACCAGTACCAGTCCACAGACCGGGGTTTGGGAACCCTTGCTTTATATGATACCAACATCCAAATATGTTAATTTTCTGGCTGGTATATGTGCATCAGAGGCAGCAGTGGAGAAGGCTTTGTGTTTTTAAAGCACTGGTTAAAAACATCCAGGCCTCGCAAACAGAGATGCATTAAAAATGTAGAATGCACACGTCTTTGTCCTCAGGATATCCTTCATAAGTTGAGCTTGTTTACAGATGCCAGCTGAGATACATACATAAATAAGGTTACTCAGTGAGTTATCTCTGTATGCAGCGGCTGTACGAGCCTGTTTGATGCACTGGCTCTATTTAACTCCAACCCCCCTCCCCAGAGCCCCTCATTTTTGTACATGTAAACTTTTCTTTTGTTTTTTTTAATCCACAGAGTCATTACAAAAAACATATGTTTCTAAAGTTTAAAAAAAAAAAGTGGAAAATTCAAAATACATGAGCATAAAATTTAATATGTATATATAATATATTTTTTTTAGGCAAATTAACCTATAACACCAACAGAATCCAAACACAGAGAGAATCCATATACAGAGATACCTTGTGATACCAGCATAATCCGTTCCAGGACCGAGCTCGTAGCTCGAGATGCTCGTATCACAAATCATTTTTCCCATAAGAAATAACAGAGAAATTAATTCATTAATCCATTCCAGTCCTTTATTAGTGCTAATAACAATGGAAAAAACATGTTTTTAATTGCTATAGAGACATACGCACTGAAAAAAATTATAGTATATAAGGATTCCTGTGATATAAAAGAAAATGTGGTTTTTAATTATGAGTTTTTAACTTCGCGACAGACAATACAGTAGTGGCTAATGGCGTCATGTGCTGAGGAGCAGGAGGGAGGGAAGAGAGTTGGCCTGTACGTAGACACTTGATTCGACTACATAACTTATATAAACTTAGAATACATTTTCTTTTCTTTTTTACTTTTCTATTTTTTCTTTTGCTTTTTTTGATTTGTATTATTTCTTAAGTGGCCACCATGCTCATATTTATTGTCAATTTCACGCTTTATTTCCACGGTCATCCTGTGTTTCTTCTTCTTCTCACTTCCATCCTTACCACTCACTCTCTTAGGACTCATCACTATTATGAAGAATAATGCACAAAATAGAGAGAGAATCACGTAGATAACGCAAACACAATATGGAAGACTCGCGGTAGATGCATACGGAAGTCGATGAACACGTGACGTGAACGAGTGAGGCGACGCTGGCCTGCTCAGCAACCCAGCGTCGGCTTCTGTAAGCGTGTTCGTATGTTGACGCTATACTCTTATCTCGATAACAAAACTTGTCTTGAATGCTTGCTCGCCCCCCTCCCCAGAGCCCCTCATTTTTGTACATGTAAACTTTTCTTTTGTTTTTTTTAATCCACAGAGTCATTACAAAAAACATATGTTTCTAAAGTTTAAAAAAAAAAAGTGGAAAATTCAAAATACATGAGCATAAAATTTAATATGTATATATAATATATTTTTTTTAGGCAAATTAACCTATAACACCAACAGAATCCAAACACAGAGAGAAGCCATATACAGAGATACCTTGTGATACCAGCATAATCCGTTCCGGGACCGAGCTCGTCGCTCGAGATGCTCGTATCACAAATCATTTTTCCCATAAGAAATAACAGAGAAATTAATTCATTAATCCATTCCAGTCCTTTATTAGTGCTAATAACAATGGAAAAAACATGTTTTTAATTGCTATAGAGACATACGCACTGAAAAAAATTATAGTATATAAGGATTCCTGTGATATAAAAGAAAATGTGGTTTTTAATTATGAGTTTTTAACTTCGCGACAGACAATACAGTAGTGGCTAAAGGCGTCATGTGCTGAGGAGCAGGGGGGAGGGAAGAAGAGTTGGCCTGTACGTAGACACTTGATTCGACTACATAACTTATATAAACTTCTTTTTTACTTTTCTATTTTTTCTTTTGCTTTTTTTGATTTGTATTATTTCTTTAGCGGCCACCACGCTCATATTTATCGTCAATTTCACGCTTTATTTCCATGGTCATCATGTGTTTCTTCTTCTTCTCACTACCATCCTTACCACTCACTCTCTTAGGACTCATCACTATTATGAAGAATAATGCACAAAATAGAGAGAAAATCACGTAGATAACGCAAACACAATATGGAAGACTCGCGGTAGATGCATACGGAAGTCGATGAACACGTGACGTGAACGAGTGAGGCAGCGTGCTCGTATGTCGAGGCTTTACTCTAATCTCAAAACAAAACTTGTCTTGAATGCTTGCTCGTATCTCGGAATACTCGTATATCGCGACGCTCCTATCTCAAGGTATTGCGATAGGAGCTAGCTATTGCTATACATTCAAAACAACATAAGTTGACCACTGACCATTTCCTCATTCAATTGAACTAAAATATTGAGATGATATCCACATATATTTTAATCACAATTGCTAAAGAGTGGTTCATGCATGTGCATGTGATCTAGTCAAAATGCAACCATCTGTTATAGGGAGTAAGTAACTTGGATTACTTGAGTGAACCACGCAGGCTCTCGTCATCTTTTCTCCAGCAGTGGGACAGAAGAGTTGGTTTATTTGTGGGAGAAATGGCAAAGGAAACATATTCGATCATGTCTAAACGACTGGTCATCATGCTCTCCGAGCAGAGACTTTCCTCTCTCTCCTGTTGTCTCCCTCTCTCTCCCTCTTTCTCTCCCTCTCGCTTCTTGCACTTGGAGTCCACCGCCATCGCAGAGTGACTCACTATATTATGATTAATTCCTTCCATTAGCCTGCACACACTCTGTCCTGAATTGAGTTTTTTTTTTATATAAGCAAGCACCAGAGAGAGGCAGGAAAATGTCACGCTTTGTTTGTTTCAACTCTCATACAATACCATTCTTTAAGCAAAAAAAACAAAAAAAAACAAAACTCAACCTAGGCCTGTATTTTGGGTTTTCTGGCAGCCTTTTCCTCTCAGTCCTTTGTAATCAGAGCCTGCCGGGGAAATGCGTGTGACATGTTTGTGTTGCTGCTAATGTGTTTGCCCTTTGCATATATAAACTCTCCGAGGTGTGCTGAGTGAGTGTTGCTAAATGTGACAGGTATCAGCGGTGAGATGGTCTCAGCTGAGTGTGGCGCTGCTGGCTCCTCTCTGCTAATTCTGCTAATTCCGCTAAAGCCAGCAGGACTGCTAATAAGGCACGTAAGCGTCGTCCGTGGCTCACACAAACACACATAAACAATTTCTCCAGTACACATGCACACATTGGTCAAAAAGTCTTGAGACGGATGCTGTAACTTCAAGAGGTGTTTGATTACACCCAGTGAAATATGTCGAGAGGTCTCTCCAGTGCCTTGAAAAGCTGTCACAAATTGTATTGTGATGTCGATGGATGTTGGGCTGTGTTGTATTTTACTCAGTCAAGTTCTTCAATCTTCAAAAGACCTATTTTCAAATTCAAACATAAAATGGACATAAACCTGTTAGAACTTAGAAAAGTCTAGTTCCAGTTATTTGTACTCTGATGGAAACACTGCCTGTAGACACAGTTAGACTCAATAATGATTAAGATAATGTAGATTTCCTGGAACTCACTAAAACTCTATTTATACTACAATAATAAGGCTGGTGTTACTACAGTAATAGGGCTGGTATTATTACAGTAATGGACCTAGTATTACTACAGACATTAGGCTGGTGTTGCTACAACAATGACACTGGTGTTAATGCAGTTATATTACAACAATTCAAAATTCAAGATCGGGTTTATTTGTCATATGCACTTTAAACACAGGGTCTACAATGCAATGAAATGCTTGAAAGTTTTGCGCCCAACGTGGGGGGCTGGGTTTACTGCAGTAATGAGGTTGTCATTACTAGAATAATAAGGCTGGTTTTACTACAGTAATGAGGTTGTCGTTACTAGAATAATAAGGCTGGTTTTACTACAGTAATGAGGTTGTCATTACTAGAATAATAAGGCTAGTGTTACTCCAGTAATGTGGCTGGTGTTACTACAGTAATGGGCCACATTAGAGCCCCGGGCCGTAGTTTGTCCATGCCTTGTATAGGGCATGGGTCTGCAAACTTTTTCGGCTTGGGAGGCACTATTCAAATGACCAAGCTAAAGTGATGTAGCTACAATAAAAACATTAAATATTGAAAATATTGACTGAACATACTTTATATATACATTATATGTTCGATTAGTGATTAAAAATAATAAATTAAATATTACAGTATCATTGTTACTACCAAACACTATATTATTATATATATATATATTTTTGTTGTTGTTGTTGTTTTTTAATTGCTAAAGATCCCATTCTACTTATTTGGCAGCCCAGATGTACATCAACATAACAGCCTCTGACCTCAGCACTGGCATGGAGATCATGACTCATTGAGCTCACGTGTCGCTTGTAGTCAACAAAAAAACGGCTAATGTCTGAGAGCATGTTGACTCGCCCTCTCAGTACAAACACCATGCTAGCGTACGTACGTCACCCACTGTTACCTGTCACGAAGCCGCAGCAGCCACATCGTACTCTAAAAACAGCAAGGGCCTCTATAATTTGCGAGTTGTAAACGTATCTTTTTTTTAATTCCGTGTCACCACACCTAGCACCTTCTCCTCCCGATCCACTCTCCACTGCAGTTCCTCCTGCATTCCCTCTCCCTTGCTCTCATATTGTAATTGTCTCTTTGAGGAGCGCAGAGAAAATAAAGATAATGCAATCGTTTTTCTCCCAAATCTGCCCTGGGATTTTTAATTGAACTCCTAGAGCTGGAATACATGAATAAATGTTTTATTATTATTATTATTTTTGAAATAGTTTTCAAGGTTAGTGTTCACCTGAGAGGAGACTCTTTCACACCTGATGACCATTTTCATTTGGGGCAGAATAAGCAGAGGCCACGACGGTGGCAATTCTGCCTTTTCCCACAGTTTATTGGAGTTTCACAGTTATCAAAACCAAGCCGCGTGCATGAAGAGCCGTCGCAGATTCTGATTTGGTCTAGAGTCTCTCCCGCCGTCATATCTTCCCGCCTCATATCTTCAGAGGCTCGGCACAGCTCCTGTGACATTCTCTATTTCTTTCTCCCTCGCCCCTTTTTTCTGCTAACTGTCCTCACCCCTACGTACCTGACAACTTTTTTTTTTTCCTCCTTCTCTCTTTCTCGCTCATATCCCAAAGTGCTGCTTTTCCCTCTCCACCCTCCTTTTCAGCTTCCCACTGCTGTGGTGTAGTGGTGGTCACCATGGCAACTGTCAGGCAAAAGGAGGGTGGCTGACAGGACTGCACCCCTCAGCTCGAGTGTGAGGTTGTGAAAGTAAAAGGAACACTGTGAAACGCTGCCGCGACGTTGACAAACACCAGTGGAGAGATGTGGCTTTCATACACCCATAAGCCCCAGCTGTGTGAATATGCAAATGTGGATCACATATACAGTAATGTGTGAATATACCCCCCAGTGTTTCTCTGTTATTTTTTATTTATTTATTTATTTATTTATTTTGTGGCACACATGCACTGGTACCGATGCACAAAAACACATGCAGCCACTGTTTTATGGTGAGGGAAATCTCAGTATGAGTGCATTAGAATTGAGAGGCTTTCTATTGAACAGAGAGGTTTAGGAACTACCTGTGGATTCCGGAGCAGGGAGAGGAAAGGAGAGGAACCTCTGTGGTTCGGGGAAGAAAAACATCAGAAATCCTTTCCAAATGCAGACAATGTTTTCTTTCATCAAGGCACTAACGTCCAGACTTTGATTGAGGGAAAATGGGTCTGCGCTTATTACGGACCAGGAGCTTTTTGTTGCACTTGAAAGAATTGATGTTTCCATTTTATGCCTTTGTTTTCTAACGTTAAATACGTACGAAAAGAATTTTTAAAAAGTTATGTCCAGAACCATAGACATGAGAATTGTTTAACCCAGCATGAGGTTAGCTTTTAGCTATGCTTTTTTCTAGTATTTTTGGGGCCATTGTAAGAATTTTCAATTTTAAATATACCGAGGCTTTTGTCCTCTGTTTTTTTTTCTTCTTTTTTGTTTCGTTGACGTTTAATATTTTTTTAGCTGTAAAAGCAAGAATAATAAATCATTTCGTCTTACAAAAGTTTCTTTAGAGTTTTTTTTATATTGAACTCATTTCCCGTTTCTCGCTTCTAATTCTCTTGCTACCCTCACTGTAGCTATATCTGCTCAAAATAACCTTTTAGTTACACCTGTCTGCGTTGAATCGCGGCTGTATAAATATGAGCACTGAGGTGACACCAACCTACCAATGTGTGTCACACGAGCCAACTTTAACACCTCGACCCAGGTGTTAACAACGTCCTGGCATTTGGTCAGGGCGTGGCCCATCCATCCATTTTCATCCGCTTATCCGTTACGACGCCCTCATTAGGCCACATTTTCATCCGGAGAAGCCTCTTGGATGGAAACCAAGACGTTCCGGCTGCTTCAGATTTGGACAAACGTTAGCTTTGAATATCCCATTGTGAGACGTTAACAATGAAGAGTTTGTAAGAAATGTGTCAGAATGTTGGGAGGTTAATTTGACCAACAACGAAAATGCAGTTCATTTGCATGAAACTTAATTACAGTGTTAAAAGGCTATTAGGTTGGCGTTATCGCATCTCGACAACAACGGACCTTTGCTGTACGCTGTTGTTTATTTACTCTCTGTCTGACTCCATCTCTCAGAGATGAAGAGTGTAATCTTGGTGAGCAGCTGGGCTCCATATGAAGAAACAAATACCCAGGGCAGTTCGGCCCAAAGACAGTCGGAGATGAGAATCACAGGCAGAGGTTTCTCCCATTTCTTTTGCTCCGGAGAGAAAAGTAAAATCCGACAGAGTAAGACAGCACCGCCAGCACCATCACATGAGAGGAGAGTGCAAACACACACGAGCTAAAAATGGACTGCCAAGTAGACTGACACAGGCAAGTGTGTACATGGCAGTACATGGGGAGGAATGCAGGTGTGAGCAGCCAGGCAGAAAGACAGTGTAAGAATGTGTCAGACATGTTAACCACAGGGTGGGCGTCTGGCAGCACAGGCAGCCATAATCTCCAGTCCTATCCTCATGCCACTCGTTCGAATTTATTAGAAACCTGCCCTTATTAAACTTGCAGACCCTTGTGTTGTTGTTGTGCGTGTGTGCAGGAAATATAAATCCTATCAGACACGAACACACGTACGGGAGATCCTCGGTGAAATCGTAATGACTGAAATGTTTCTGTACACAAAAATAGAAAAAAGAAGCAGTTGGTGTATAATGTTCTGCCAGTGTTTGACAAGTTACTTCCAGGCCACGTTTTAATCAACACACCTGCGAAAAGGTGACAGGAGTGGATGTTATACATGCGTTTGCGCAGGGTAATGCTAATGGCATTCACAGGTTCGTGAAGGGTGTTAACACTGACGGATACAACAACAGGTGCTGCATTATAAGTTCCTAAATGGTGAGGGTGTTGGTGGTAGAAAGTAGTGAATGAGTAAAAGAAGAAATAGTAAAGTAAAGTTAAAAAAAAGTAAAAAATCAAATTTTTTGATTGATTGATTTTAATAATTTTTCATAGATTTCTCTCTCTCTATATATATATATATATATTTTTTTTATTTAACCAGGAAATTACTCCTGGAGATCAGTAATATATTTTGCTATACTAATGACTGAAGTAAATGTACGTAACGCTACATGTGTCAACCCTCCTGTGAAAATACCTTTATATTTACTTAAAATCTTAAAACAATATGTTTTTATTCCCCGAATATGACATTTTAAAATCAGACCTGGGCCTTCATCACAGACACACCATAATAACAGCAGACAGTGTGATTATGTGCATTTGGAAATAAAACATTTTCTTCAGACGTCAATTCACAAATTGTTAATGGCAAACTGTCCAAACGACACCCTTCTGGCCGTTTCTATCGGTAAAAACTTTTATTTTATAAACTTTAATGGAGTCATTTCCACAGCAGTTCCAGATGAATGTCTACCGTATGTTAGTCTGAATCTTTATTCCACTGAAATACTGTAGCAGATGACGTTGGGAAAAGAGGAATGTGCCAGTCTTGGTTATCTAATGTTATAAAAGACATCATTAAAAGGAACTTTTTGCAAAAGCAGTGTTTCATGGTCTACCACTCTACGCTGTCCTTTTCAGCGTCATTACGGGCACTACTGTCAGTCCCAGCCAGGGCGGGGTACTGTGCCCATCACAAAGCCACATTTAGAGACAAACAACTATTCACACTTATCAATTTAAAGTGAACAATTTACCCAGTCAGTCCCTGTCTAGCCTAATCCAAAAATCAAATATGACCAAATCTTTTATTTCTCTGTTCTGTTCTCTTTTAGTTCTCTGCTCCAGGGACAGATTTTACATATTCCTACTTCAAGTTCACCAAAAATGACTGATAAAAATGCTCCATTGTTATATTCAAGTTCACCGAAAATGACTGATAAAAATGCTCCATTGTCTGTGAGGGCCACAGTCAGAGACAGGCTGAGAAAAGTGAAAATTGACTGAATATGGATTTAAAGGAGTTTAAATTATTCTTTAACTATTCTTTACCTCAATCTCACAGCTGTTTATTCTGTGTTTTGCACTTGTTTTTCCCCACTTCGACAACTGTTTTCTTTCATTTTCTGTAGCTAAATCCTCTTCAGGGTAACGGGGGCTAAAATGGGCCGATCCCAGTGGAAATTCTTCAGTCCATTACAAAGCCTCACAACAACCATTCACACTCACATTCACACCTATGGTCAATTTAGAGTGAACAATCAATGTGATCCTGCGAGTTTCTTGACCGTAGAGAAACGAGTACTTTTTTTTGAACCCTTGATCTTACTGGAAGGCCCCAGCGATGACCACTCCTGCACTCCTGTGTGGCCTAGTACAAAAATCGAATGTAATTAAATACGTGGTCAACTCAAACCAAAAATAAAGTGTTATCTCTGTTTTTAGTCCACTAACGATGACAGTGCAGTTGCAGAATAAGCCTTAAATTCATGCTATTATCGGCGGGGCCAAAGTCGGCGGCGATCCGCCCAAATGGAGAAAATTCAGAGTGCCCTGAATATAGATTTACAATTGGCATTAGTATGTATGCCCTCATACAAGCGCTGGTTCGGCGCGAGCCTCTAAAATGACAATGATTTAGGTGATGCAAATTGCAAGTGGATGCGCGCGGTCCTCGTCATCTGTGTTATTTCTTTTCTTGCTCGAGCACACACATTTTTTATTTATTTTTTTGGTATTTTTTTTGCAAAGTTTCAGGGATTGTTAGGATTTGGATGGCTGGGGAGCTTCTGCTTCCCTAAAGCTCGAGTATTTTCATAGGCATCTGCACATTTTCATAGTTGTTTTTTTTTTTTTTTTTGACAATTGCCGGAACACTTGTGCTTCTTGTGTGGCTGCTTGTTTAACTTTTTTTTGTTAGTTATTTATATTTCCTTTAATACCAGTATGCATGAACGACTTCATGTCCGTACATGCACGCGTGCGCGTGGATGGGGAATGAGCAGTCTGTCATGCCTGAGAAGGAGCCAAGTCTTTTTAAATTGCCTTCTGGCTTCCAAGGCTCTCATCTGCAAAGAGGCACTTCTTGTTCCTCCTTGCCTCCCTCCATCCCTCTCTCTGTCTCCCTCACTCCCCCAATTCATCCTGTCTTTTTCCTTTGTACGTCCGCCTCTCTCATTCCTCCCATTTTGTACGAATGCCTCTGTTCTGTCCTCCCCCATACGTATCTTTTTGCTCCTCTCCTCCGCTGTCGTCTTCTTCCTTCACGGCCGGCTTCTGTCTCTTACATTCCCTAAAACACCTCGGCTCTAGAAGCCGCACGAATTAGATTTCCTCTTCCTTTGCGCGTCTGTGTGCTTTTGAGCGGCGTTTCCACGTGTTGCCCACACTTAGTCGGCGATACAATGCCAGACGGAGAGGTGCTATTTGCATGGCATTAAAAGGTCTCAGATATCTGCTAAAAGCAGAATCAGCCTTAAACACCGCGGATACTTTGCTTCAATTGAAATGGGCGAAACATAACAAGGCCGTGTGCGGAAAAAAAACTGAAAGCATTGGGCTTTTAGTCCTCAATCGCCTATTCATCACACACACACAGTTTCCGGGGGTCCTCATTCTGTACGTGTGTGTGTGTGGACAAACATTAACATCTGTTGATATGCTGCTAATAACCCCCATTTATTTGTCCTTCAGTGTAATAGCCTCCATAAATCACATCATATTCTCTTAAGAGATTGGCCACTGGGCCCTTTTCTCCCCCTCTCATCTCGCCTTGTGGATCCCTTCCCCACCTCCTCACATGTATTTTTACTCTCCTGTTTTTTTTTTCTTCTTTTCTTCTTTTGCCTCTTGTTCCTCACACTTCTCTCTCTGTCTTTGTTCACATTCCCCTCCAAGGTCACCAACGAGGGCCGCTTGATCGAATCTTGTTGTTAGCAAGGCCTTTTTTGTTTTTCAGCCCCAGCACTTTGAATGTCTCTCCTTCTTTTTTTCTTTTCTTTTCTTCAATTGATTATCACATTAGGGTTCTTCATGATCGGCTTCGAGTCCCGGCGCTCGGAGGTTTGTCTTCACGAAGGTTGTCATCGTGTCATAGCCCTAAACAAAGTAATAAGGCCGCATGTCAAACAGAGTGATTAGGGTGTTCTATTTTTTTTTTTTTGTTTGTTTTTTTTCTTGTTTTTTGTGAGTCTCTCTCTGTCTTAAAACAGCAGAGCTTTTCTCTTGACAATCCTGCTTGGCGTGGTTGTGTGTGGTGGATTTTCACGATTGTCCTTGGATCCTTTGGCAAGATATAGAAATCTGAGTGGTTTAAAAGCTCTGTGCTGTTTCAGCCAAGGTTGTTTTTCACACTGAGTAGTTCCAACCGCTCTCTCTCTCTCTCTCTCTCTCTCTGTCTCTGTCTCTGTCTCTCCCCCTCTCTCACA
The DNA here is from genome assembly GCF_000523025.1 of Cynoglossus semilaevis. Classification (NCBI taxonomy): domain Eukaryota; kingdom Metazoa; phylum Chordata; class Actinopteri; order Pleuronectiformes; family Cynoglossidae; genus Cynoglossus; species Cynoglossus semilaevis. Next base: position 12,145,539 of record NC_024315.1, read on the forward strand.
GTCCTTCAGTGGACGGCCATTCAGGCAGGTGATAATGTCCAAACTCTCGTTGAGGTGATGTGTGAGGCAACTTTGGCACTCATTGCCACGGGGAGGACATCTACCACATGTTGTGTGGACGAGTCAGCATGTTGCATCTGTGTCGCTGTTTTTTAACGAATGCCAACACAGTCATGAAATCTTTAGTCGCAACCAATCAAGAGACGAGAGGACACACAGATACAAACAAAACAAAACCAAACAACGTCAATGAGCTCAGGTCTCGTTTAGTGTCGTATTTCTCCTCTGCTGCATTGCCAAACAAATTTATTGCGGCCGTAAAAAAGTTAACGCGCCTCTGGTAGATGAAACAGATAGATTTTTCTAGTGTTTTCAGTTAGGTTTGAGCCAATCCAGATGAACTCTGCCACAGAGTGACATTTTTGTAGGCATGTGTGAGAGAAGGCATTCGGACTGTGTTAAGTTTCCCACAGTGGTCCAGAGATGATGCGGCTGAGTTCACCACTGTAGCGTGACATGATCGGCACAAATCCTCTGCTGCCGACACTTACACAGTTCACCACGTCGGTACTTTCTCCTCCACACAGCTTTTATTTTCGTAAACATTGGCCAGGAGCAACACCGTGTGGACACGGTGTTTACGTTACACTGTTTCAGTGTCCTTTATGAACATACGGTTTATTTGTCTTTCTACCTTCAAATGAGGCGTGTCAAAGTCATTTTCACCGGGGGTTTGAAGTAACTGTTAGACTGTATAGGTGTAACAGCTGCTACATCATGTATTTATAATCTATTTTATGTGTCTGTAGTTGATTATTGTTTATTCAAGTTACAAATATTGTACATTGCTATGTGTATGTGTATTAAAAAATAATTTATCAGGTTAAGAAACTCAGCAGCATGAACTTTATTATAAGGGAATTAAAAGCTTTTTAAGCTACTGCGGGCCATATTCTGGCCCACGGGCCTTGAGTTTGACACATGCTTTAGATCAGGGGTTTCGAACTCATTTTCACCGGGCGCCACATCAGCAATACAGTTCTTGTTGAAGGGCCGGTTTTAAACGGAACACTGTATAAATCAGGGGTCCCCAACCCCTGGTTCGCGGTCCAGTACCAGTCCATAGGTCCTTTGGTACCAGCCCGCAAAAATGAAAAAAATCTAATTGACTTCATTCAAAAAATTGATTTATTTGACGATAATCTGGCAATATTTTAAAATCTCCTTCATAACATTAATTGATTATTATTTATTAAAGCTACAAATATTGTTCATTGCTGTGTAATAATAAAAAAAAACTTTTAATTTCATAGGTTGATAAACTCTGCTGCATGGACTTTATTAAAATGAGCTCAGGTCTCGTTTAGTGTCGTATTTCTCCTCTGCTGCATTGCCAAACAAATTTATTGCGGCCGTAAAAAAGTTAACGCGCCTCTGGTAGATGAAACAGATAGATTTTCTTAGTGTTTTCAGTTAGGTTTGAGCCAATCCAGATGAACTCTGCCACAGAGTGACATTTTTGTAGGCATGTGTGAGAGAAGGCATTCGGACTGTGTTAAGTTTCCCACAGTGGTCCAGAGATGATGCGGCTGAGTTCACCACTGTAGCGTGACATGATCGGCACAAATCCTCTGCTGCCGACACTTACACAGTTCACCACGTCGGTACTTTCTCCTCCACACAGCTTTTATTTTCGTAAACATTGGCCAGGAGCAACACCGTGTGGACACGGTGTTTACGTTACACTGTTTCAGTGTCTTTTATGAACATACGGTTTATTTGTCTTTCTACCTTCAAATGAGGCGTGTCAAAGTCATTTTCACCGGGGGTTTGAAGTAACTGTTAGACTGTATAGGTGTAACAGCTGCTACATCATGTATTTATAATCTATTTTATGTGTCTGTAGTTGATTATTGTTTATTCAAGTTACAAATATTGTACATTGCTATGTGTATGTGTATTAAAAAATAATTTATCAGGTTAAGAAACTCAGCAGCATGAACTTTATTATAAGGGAATTAAAAGCTTTTTAAGCTACTGCGGGCCATATTCTGGCCCACGGGCCTTGAGTTTGACACATGCTTTAGATCAGGGGTTTCGAACTCATTTTCACCGGGCGCCACATCAGCAATACAGTTCCTGTTGAAGGGCCGGTTTTAAACGGAACACTGTATAAATCAGGGCTCCCCAACCCCCAGTTCGCGGACCAGTACCAGTCCACAGGCCCTTTGGCACCAGCCCGCAAAAATGAAAAAAATCTAATTGACTTCATTCAAAAAATTGATTTATTTGACGATAATCTGGCAATATTTTAAAATCTCCTTCATAACATTAATTGATTATTATTTATTAAAGCTACAAATATTGTTCATTGCTGTGTAATAATAAAAAAAAACTTTTAATTTCATAGGTTGATAAACTCTGCTGCATGGACTTTATTAATGCTTTTTAAGCTCTCGCAGGCCACACAAAATGGCTTGGCGGGCCACATTTGGCCCCCGGGCCTTGAGTTTAGATGGTTAATGAGCGACTTTATGCTTCAACTACCTCTTCTGCAGGGGCAGAACCTGGGGATGGTTTTACCATGGCAACGGTTGAAGAGTGTGAGTGGTGAGAATGCACAGTAAGGCGGTGCATGCCATGATAGGTATGATAAACTGCCAGGACACTGAACAATCAACCCTAGTCAGACACCGAAGGAAGTCACAGAAGTCAGGAATGAACCTGGATATTTTTCCCGTGGTTAGTAGTGATGATGATGTCCGTTACTTCAACATCACAATTATGTAAATTGTGTTCGTTTATCTCTCTGCTAAAGAAGCAGTTTTTTCTTAGCGTTGAGGTTGAACACGAGATAAGGTTTATCAAAGGCAGAATGGGGGAAGCAGGATTGTTTTAATTACCTCCCTTGAGATGCCACCACTGCCCCCTTTGGGGGCTTGCTGGTTAAGGACTTGGGTCCGGAAATGTTTCAGGTTCTAGTCCACCAGCTGTGAAGTTGCCACCGAGGTGCTCTGAGCATGGCACCAGCCCCTTGATCGCTAAAAGCAGAGGTCACATTTCGTTGCGCGGAGTGGTGTGCTGTGTCACAATGACTAGTAGTTCACTTTCGCTTTCAATCAGCGTGGCTGTTTGAGACAGATTTTCTGTTTTTTTTTTGCCGATTGTAAAACATTTATAAATACCTTCAGAGATACGCGAATTACAGCCAATCGTGGTCCTCGTACTGTGCTGTACACACACGTTTAGATACAACACTTTACTCTCCTATGTATTTGTTTCATTAGTCCGTTCAGGCTGCCCCCTCCATGGAACGACACCCACAACACAAAAACGACAGGCGCCCTCTGACACACAGACACAGATAAGCACATTTACATTCTCACCCACACATGCGGAGTCTTAGACACTTCAAAGCGGGGACAGTGTATCTGTGAAGCAGGCAGTCGCTCTGGTTACAGCATTAGAACCTGGAGAGGGAAAAAAAATTGTACTGAGCCCTGAACATATACTCTCAAATGCACATAAATCCTCCAGTGAAGAAGAAGCTTTTGAAGATTAGTAGACGAGAGCTAAAGATTAAGACGAGGGAACAAGCTGGGAGGTGTCAGAGCGTAAACCGGGCCAACCGTGTTTTATCCAACCTTGCTTTATTGTAAATCAGGATTAGGTTGTCTTATTTAATTTGTGCGATTTGTGTTTCCGTTGTTTGTTATTAAATAGTTGTCTGTTGGATTGCTTAACAAAAAGATGGAAGAACAGTCCAACACCGAACAGGAAAAATACCGTAAACACTGATACAACTTCATACGGGAAACAAACCCGTTCAACATTAGCTCGCGGTACAGATTAGATACTGCCAACACTTAATACCACGGGATTACACGGGATTGTTACAGTAGTAACAAACGAGAAGAAGACGACATCTTTTTGTGTTTTTATAGTGACTTAAATATAAAGAAACAGCATGCAGGGGGTCTTCGATTGCCGACGGCATTTTGTAAGTCCGTTGCCATCTCATACATTTTATTAAGAAAGTTTTGTTTCTTCATTGCGATGTACGGCGGTAAGAGTCGCAAACTAATGGGAACAAGTTGGCAAGTGGCGCTGGCGAGTACCTTGTCACGTGGCGCTACACGCGGAAGACAGCTTTGTTTACCGGTTGTACTCCATACATGCATATGGATTGTGCTACATTCACTTTCTCTCATTTGTGTTGTTTTTTTTTTTTGGGGGGGGGGATTTTGTTCCTTTCATTATGGCTCTGAGGTGAAAGCCTGTCCTAGCTTATGATGCTATCACTTTTTTAGGGTAGGTTATTTTCGTACGTTATGTGACTGATGTACGCGCCACCTAAATGGAACTTATGTCAGTCGAGGACCCTGTAACAGTAAAATAATAATAATAAGAAGAAATTATTTTTATTACCAACTTGCTTGTCACAAGTGCTAACGTTACACCAATGTGTGGCCCATGTATTTTCAGCTTTTTACTTAGTCCCTCACCTCACAAATGAACCAGGCTACAAAAGACCAAATCAAATGGTGTGCTGTAACTCGGGGATCTTCATTTTTCAAGGCCTCTAGAATTTTCCCCCACTTAATGACTAAATGGAAAGCAATCAAAATTTATCATGGACAAGTTAAACAATACATTTTTGTGGGTGCTCAACTAAAATGATGTGTTTGGGTTTTTTTTTTTTTTTTAACTAAATCCACATTTCCAACTGTACACCCACTTCAAATCACTTGAAAGAGCAGAATAAAACATGCACAAATCATAGTCATCAGAAATTACTGCATGCTTCACTCACGCACCACTTCCACCAGAAAAGCGTACTCTAACAGGGTGGTCGGAAGAGGTTGGTCAAAAGACGTTTTATTTATTTTATTTTTTATTTTTTTGGACGCATGAGGACTGTGGATACTCTCTTTTGATCGACTCTATTGTATGCCGCGTCTAATGTGCAACTTTGATCGGGGTGGAAACAAGTGTTAACATCACAGTCATCTTTTGTCACTTTTGATAATTGTTCATCACTTTGTTTGTATATTTTTATTTTTTGCCTGAAAAAGCAAGCGGTGTCTCTTCACGCGACGGGATCTTTTTATGAGGGTGTCACTTAACGAGCAGCAGCGCCACATTTGCAAATGTCAAGTATAACATCAACAATGAAATTGCGACCTCACTACATTACTGACAGTTTTGGGTTTTTTTAAAAGGCACGCTTGATGTGGTTATTAAATTTGTCACTTTAAAGTCCTGCAGAGAGGCTTTCAGCACAAATAAACTCAGATTTTTAGAGCCTTTCAGCACAAATAAACTCAGATTTTTTTTTTCTGCCTGAGCATCCAATGTGTTAAGATCAGGTTTTTTTTTTTTTTTTTAAGTCTCCTCAGTCTTTGCTCTCGGCAGTCTCTCCGGGGAGACTTGCAAATCATTGTCCTAAAATAGGTTGCAGAAGACGGAGAAGACCACAGAGCGAACGCAAGCAAATATACTTTTACTTTTTGTAAGAAGTCACCACCGTCGGCTGCCTCCTCGTACTAAATAGGTCACGACTTAGTATTTCTTAAAGTTTCAAATTATTGCACAGCCTTGCCTTGTTAAACCATACTTAATTAAGGTGGAGACGTCCATCAGACTGGGGAAAAGAAAGACTTGTTCAGGGCTCCATTTATCTCTCTATGTTATCTCAACGGTTCCCTTTATTACTAGTTTTTTTTTTTTTCTCCCTTTTGTCCCCTTACTGGTTGACCACAGTGCTTCACAATGTTTCAAATGTTAGTGTCACACACATTATTACAAATATCTGTGGCAATAAGATTTGAAAAAAAAAACACCATGGTATACAGCATGTACGAAGATACGGCGAAAGGCTGCTGTTCTCGTGGTGCTGATCACATGACAACATGTATGTGTCAGTTTAAATCTCACACAATTAACTGCTCTACATTATTACTTCTGAATGTGAACAAAAGCATGTATCGATTTGCGATCGCAGAGTGAATCCCTTATTTAAAAGTGAGAACAGGATGTAACGCCATCTCTGGCAAGAGTACTGCTCTACATTATTATTTTTTTTTTTTTTTCAAGACTGGGAGACGTTTGTGCTGCCATCTTCAGGGCCTCACTGTTAGAATTGTGGCCAAAGTCAGAGTCATTAACGATCAAGCATTTTATATATATATGTGTATATATATATACACATGTATATATGTGTATATATATGTGTGTATATATGTGTATATATATGAATCAATTCCCTTATTAGTGATAATAGCGGCTAATGGCGGCATGTGCGGAGGAGGAGGGAGGGAGAAAGTTGGCCCTTACGTAGACACTTGAATCCGTAGCGTTCCTTAGACACTACGTAACTTACATAAACTTAAAATTAACCTTTTTTTCTATTTGTATTCTTTCTTCAGCAGCATCACGCTCATGTTTATCAACAATTTGGGGAGATGCATACGGAAGTCAACCAACACGTGAAGTGACCAAGTGAGACGGCGTTGGATGCTCCGAGTGCTCAGCCACCTAGCGTCGGTGTCGGTAAGTGTGCTCATATCTCTAATCTTTACTCTTATCTCAAAAAACCAATACGCCTTCCAGCAAAAAGTTGCTCGAAGAATGGCTCATATTTCAGAATACTCGTATGTCGGGACGCTCGTATCTCAAGGTATACTGTGTATATATATAGTATACATAAATATGTGTGTGAGTTTGTGTTTTTGTGAAAGCTGAGTCATCCTGCTTTGTTCAGTTGACTGTTTTTACTCCTGTCCCGTGTCAAAGATCAGCGCTCGGTCATCAACCGGAGCTGTGACTAACAGTCGAACATCTGTTGCGTTCTTCCGTCTTCCTGTTGTGATTCCCGCTGTAACCTAAAAACCCAATCAAAAACAACAAACACAACGTCTGAACTATGAAGTATCCATAATATTACTGCACACAGCTGCCTAGAGTTAACAGAACTGCGCACTTTCACCAAGAAAAAAAAAAAAACAAAACAAAAAAAAAACACTCTGCCAGTTTGTCATTTTTACTGCGTGCTACTGCGTCGGGAGTATAAAGCAGCATTATCGCTTATTGTCCATATGTGGTTTGAGTAGCTGTAAATCTGCTGCAGAGAATATGCACGAGCATCCAGTTAGAATGGTGTGGGGATATTAAAGTAAAAGGAGAAAAAAAAACGGCAGCAAGGTGAGAGAATGAGGTGGGCGGGGGGGCAGAGAAGGGGGTATTCTGCTCTAATGGTGCCACATTATTCAGGTGCCCTCCAGGCTAAATCCAACCGTTCACTCATCCACCCTTGCTCATTTGCCCCTTTACATCCTTCACCCTAATTTTCATGCTCTCATTCTCCTTCTACCTCTTCCTCTTCCTATTCTCGTACTTGTCTGTATTTTTTTTTTTTTTTTAATTTTTCATAAAATCTGCCCCAAACCACATGGCTCTGCTTATCTCCCCCTTCCCACCACCCCCGCACTCCACTCACCCTTTCTTTAATTCCATCTACAGTTGTTGAGTGACAAACCTAATTGGAGTGCAGGGAGGGTCCGGGGGGAGCAAAGACATGAGGCTGGGTGGGAAAAAAATAACACTCACTTCTTCTGTGAAGAAACATGCAATATGGAGAAAATGACGACAGTGATGGCCAGTCACACAAACTGGAGTGGGCCAATCAAAGGAGACTGAACGGTCGATGTACATGTGTGTCTGTCAGTCTGAATTGTCCGAGTGATTGATGCCTCGTTTGGCGCTGAAATGTAAAGTAACCGATGTAATCCGTGTCCCTGCGGGAGCCGTCCGTCTCGGTGTGGTTCTAAATGAAATGTTACACTGCTTTAGAATCAATTTTTCTAACCATGTACTAAAAAGGCTGGTTAATGCACGTTTTAGTACATTTATTTCATATTTCAGTAGGTTAGGGATGCGTTATCCGAAATCGAAATAAAAGTCAAATTAATCAAATGTCAATAAAATTGTCAACGTTGACTTTTTCTGTTGAACTTTAAGAAGGTTCTCCAAGGACGCAGGATGTGAATGCCTCTCCGCAAAGATATAATTAAAAAAAAAATAGATTAAAAAAAAATGACAATATCTATGAATGGACTGTCATACATTTTAACAGAGATTGTATGCAGATTGTGTATTCAACGCCAGAAACATACATTTTAACAGAGATTTGTCCATGTTGACAAGTCTGCATTTGTCATTTACAATAGTTGCCTCCGTGCATGCACCGTTTTGGAAGTGTGCTGTTTGCGTTTCCGGCAAGGTCTCACCAAACTTCACATTTCTGACACTTTTCCATCCAATTTATCAGATCCAGTTGACTTTTCATATCAAGCTTGCTAAAAACTGGCTGACTCACCAAAACACATGTTCTGATCCCTCAGTGTTCATTTATACTTAAAAAATAGTAAAATAAATAAATAGCCAGTCCCCATACTGTACAGTATAGTTTTAGGGTTTCATTTTTCCATCCAGTTTTGTATAACCCATCTGCCAGTGGTGTATGCAGATTGTGTATTCAACGCCAGACCGAATCATTCACACAACAAGCACTGCCCAGTATTTTTGGGTCAGCAACCACATTAAGTCTGAGCCTGAGGGAAGCACTGGGTCACCCGCAGGGCCTTCTGGGCCATTTGAGAGAACCAAACATATTACCATTTCAAATGTCACATTTCATCCTTTTCATTTATTAGCTGTTGTCTTTTGAGTATAATTTTTAAAGTTTGCTTCATAAATAAAAAATGATCAGATAGTTAACTGTTAGAAAAGAGAGTTTTCAGTTGCCCGGAGTTTGTAGAACTTATCTGGGTACTTGAAGAATCTTTAGTTTTCTGAAAAAGGAAGAGCAAAAGAAACTGGTCAATTCTTTAACTGCACTTGGATTTAGATCTGGTCCGACCAAGAGCTTTGACCTGTGACTTCCTCAACAGAGACACATACTATTGTGGACACTTCACTGGTCACTGAAGTGTAAATCAATGTTTGATTGGACCAAGGTGGATGTGCAGATTTATTTATTTATTTTTAACAAAGATTACCTTTTCAGCTCTTTGTTCTTCTATATATATATACACTAAATACCTAAACTGATGGATTTCTTAATCGCCAGAGTTTTGTTTTGTCCGAATTTGAAGGTTGTCATGATTGGTTTGTGTTTCTCATTAAATGAATCGGCTGAGTGAATATCCTTCGTATCAAGTAGACATTTTGTTACATTTCAGCTGCAGTGCTCAATGACACCACCGAGTGCTTTGACCCCGGTTATTCAATTTCAGAAATAATTTTAAATCCAAATAGTTATATTTGATACTACATCATCTTTCAATTAAGCCTTTATACTCGTGTTTCGTACCTTCCCCAAATTCAATGTAAATTAATTGATGGCACAACTTAATAATAATAGTTTTGTATAGTTTATATATTGAAGTCGTTAGCACATGAGGGTGGAAGATCATTTCCGCTCATCCTGATCCAGGTTTTTAGAACGTGAAAGGAAGGGAGGAGGAGCACAGAGGAGAAAAGAGAGAAGGGAGGATAAGAGCTTAGTGTTTTAATCTGGTCCCGTGGTAGTCTCAGCCAATGGGAGCAGAACTAACAGCTGGTCCTCAGACCAAGACAGTCCCTAATATGAGCCTCATCAAACAGGAAGTTGCTGAGTCTTAAATTTGAAACTCTGGAATTACTCACTGTCAACTTTTCAGGTCAAGAAAGCGTATATTGAACCGATATTGTGTTTATATCGAGTCAGTTTAAAGTAACACTTTTATCAGATTTCAGTCCTAGATTTATTATTAATTCCGACGTTCTGCTTTAAACAAACTTCACATGGGAAGTAGTTTAAAGCAGAGAGGGTGAACACGCTGTCACGCGGTTGGACTCCAGACATTAGATTGTGTAACATTTGCTTTCTTTCGTTAGTGTTGTTTTCTGGGAACTTTCTGCCCTTCGTTATGGCTCCCAGGCGTAAGTCAGGCTTATCTGATGTTTTTACGGGCCAGATCACTGTGTTAGCATAGGTGAGTGACATAGGTACTGATGTACGTGCGTGTAGTTCACAGTTCAGCGCTGTAGGAATGACGTTTTGACGTAAGTCCAGGGCCCTCTTAATTTGTTAAAATAATCCGATTAAAACATTTAACACATTTTAATGGATGAACACATTGATGAACACATTTCCATTGAGGAAATTAAAGATACACCACTTTACCGCACGCTGAGGAAATTAAAGATACACCACTTTACCTCATGCCCTGACCTGCTTTTTACTCGTGCTGCTAATGATTAACATAAGCACGAGCCTTAAAAGCAAAGTGCACGTGTTCTGACGTTAAACCAATCCCCTACATCATTTTTGAAGAAGCCACTATTATCTCATAAAAATGAGAAGAAGAAAAAAACTGTAAAGGAAGCATTCCGTGTCGGTGTTTGACTGCAAAGACGTACTGTGTCTGTAATACAGTGTGGTCCAGGTCCTGTTCGCTGTGTGATCAAAACACCAACTTTAATCAACAGCCGAGCGCCTCTGTGGATGTTTTCTCTCTGCCTCTGTATTAATGATAATCCCCTGGGGTCGCCACAGGAAAATAACCGAATGTCCTGTACTGCAACATCCTACTGTTAAATCGCTGCCTGCGAGTGTCTTTTTCAAAAAGCACAAACGATTCTTTAGCTTTGTTTTTGTTTGATTATGGCAACAAAACTCAATCATTCCCAGTAATGCTCCCAGGGATCATCTTGTTTTTAAGGGACCGTTGTGCTATTATGTCATATAAAAATAGTAATAATAATACCAATAATATCCATATAAGGCTTGCAGATCAAGCCACCCGATACTCCGTCCCAGTCAGCCAGAACAGTGTGTTTTACGACTGCCGTTCAGTGTCTAATTGCCCTCGTGGGGAGTTTAAGTCGGTTAACAGTGTTAGCAGTTTAAAGATATTTTAACGTCAGAAATAAACACAGGAGCAAGTCCTACTGTGAGATTTATTCGGTTCTCATAATAGCAATTTATAACGCACCTGAACCTACGCCGAAGCACACACTATGCTAATGTCTCTGCGCAGTTTAACGGCACAGTCGATAGATGAGGAGTTTACTAATTCGTTCATTTGGTTATGACATTTTAGTGGAAAGCAGGAGACTTTTTGTTTACAATTGCAATGTGCTGTTGATGTGAAAGCTCTGCTCACTTTCTGTGCTGTCGGCCCTGTTCACTGTGACCAGAGTTTGCCAGGTTAAATATGTTCCGTTAGGATTAATAATCCCTAAGAATTAATAACACTATCTATCTATCTGTCTATCTGTCGTCCTCCGTCCGTCCGTCCGTCCATCTATCATCTATCCATCCATCCATCTATCATCTATCCATCCATCCTTCTATCCATCCATCCATCTATCTATCTATCTATCTAATCTATCTATCTATCTATCTATCTATCTATCTATCCATCCATTTATCTGTCATCCGTCCAACCATCCATCCATCCATCCATCTATCTATCTGTCATGCATCCGTCCATCCATCCATCTATCTATCTATCTATCTAATCTATCTATCTATCTATCTATCTATCTATCTGTCATCCATCCGTCCGTCCAACCATCCATCCATCACATGATTTGTACATTGAGAAATGTTTAAAGAGTGCCCAGTCCCACTAGGCTGCAGCTGGGCAACACACACACCATTCAGATGGAAGCTCGCTGTTGCCAGATTGAAGTCAAGTACTCCTTAGTTAAATTTTTCATTTTTCTCAGTCAAAGCAATTCCATCCATGGTGTCCACAGCTGCCTGTGTGCCGGTACCTGTTCCTGGCACTGACATGAACAGCTGGGTACGAGGCTGACAAGTTTGTTTATGCCACAGGTGCATCGGACTCTCACATTATTACCGTTTCTATGGTCTGTAAAGGCGGGAATTGATTTTAAAGGTCCATGCTAACCTGTTAATGCGCTGGCAGCAGCAGGACGGAGCTAAATCGAGTCACGGATGTTTCTCGTACGAACTTTCAATCATTTTCAGAGGTATTTTCTAAGATTGATGTTTTCTTTGTGGAGGATTTATTAGAAACTCACAGAACTATCCATTTTACAGTAATGCCTTCAGCAGGGTGAATAAAAGTTGTAAAATTGGGGTCAAGGGAGTTTGTCGCATAAGAACTTTTGTGGTATTTGTTCAACGTACATTTGATACAGCTGAGAAATACTACCATACACTTTCAAATTATTTTTTTGTGTGTGTTTTTGCTACTGTGATACTGGATAATTGCAAAATTGCACATTTGCAAATTGCAACGCAGTATCACTGAAGACGCTGTTGTTTTGCGTTGCACCCCTGATGATGTAATTCAATTAACAACATAACGATGCATAACAGAATATGAGAGCTATTACTTAGTGTGGCAGCAGCTTCAAATTGAACATTATTCACACACACAAAGAGACGAAAGGAAACAAAGAGAGAGAGAGGGAGAGAGACAGAAAGTGCAAACAGAAATGTGTAATAATGATATAATTATCCCGTGTACAGAGGGGCTGCTGAACAAGAGTGAACTTTGAAACAAACACAGATGAACACTATCATTAAAACCATGTGTGATATTCCTCTGTCATGTGAATCCTTCATATATATATACATATATATACATTTATATATGTACATATACATATATGTGTGTGTGTGTATATATATATATATTATATATATATGAAGAATTCACATGACAAATCTACATATGTTTGAGTATCATACGTGTGCATATGTCCATGCATACACACACAGACATATTCTACAGATGTCCATGCATACACACACAGACATATAAATGTATGTCGGCCACTGCGAAAAAGAATAGGTTTTTCATTGAATCGTCTTCTATTTCTTGATTAGCCTAGCATAGAAAAGATGAAGACTGCTCCTACCTTAAGTGATGTTCTTAACATAGAAAGGTTTTGGAGTGCATTTCATTCATCTAAAGTCAACCTAAAGTAAACAAAAAGGCTCATCTGGGTTATAATGTGTCGTTACAAGTTGATCACACACATTCAGCAGCAGTTTCAGCCACAAGCATCAGCATAAATATTAAGTATTGTTCGGACTAGTTCTTTCCAATTTGTGTACTTGAAATAGTGACCAATCTAAATTCTTGGCCTTTGTTGGATCCTACGGTGATACCATATCTGAGCAGCTCATTTAGAAACTTTCAGGAGTTTGACATCACTCAGTAAAAAAAAAACAGAAAAATCCATGCTTTATTATTGTTGCCTGTTGGATGTAGCTCAAAGCGACCTGTCAAAGAAATACAAATTTTGAACTTCGGTTTGAGACGTGCTCAGTTGAAGAAGTCGGTGTGCGGTTGCGTCTGTTAGCTAGTTAATTTTTGTGAAGCCGTGACAAACGCCTGTAATGCTGGGATATGAAGATTTCTGGAACGTGTCTACATTAATACAAACATTTGAAGACTTTTGCAGGAGTGCTCACAGTCAGCTATGCACAGTGTGCGAGTGATCGCCCCCGGCTCTCACTGTCGTTAGATCATCAAAGTTTGTTGTCAAGACAGATATGAGAGAGAGAGAGAGAAAGGTTTCTCTGCTCATGCATTTATAAAAGTCACGCACCAGCCTCTGCACATTTTAACATCGCCATACACCTTAGAAAGATCAATAGGAGATAAATATTCAAACCCTAAGTTAAGTCCAATCAGAAGAGCCAATACATTCTGACAACATCCCGGACTCCTGGTACCTGGAGGCTGAAGAGTGTGAACATCAGTGGAATTCATACCATGGAAAGATCAACAGAAAAAAGCTGTGGAAAGATGTTAAATAATATAATTAGCTGTCAAAAAGCCAAATCCTGGCGCTGGAGATGAATCCATCAGGAGGAAGGCTTAAATCCCCCCTGGTTTATGTTATAATCCCAGCTTTCAGGGACCTGGGTGATATGGTTTGGTGTTTTTTTTTTTTTTAGTTGCATTTTGGCTAGATAGTTGACAGGCGTGTCACGTCTGTTAAAGCTGTTTGGGGCAGCTGGAAAGTCAGGACCTAACGGCACAAACCTGCAGCTTTGAGAAATGGATTGCTGCACGGCCCATATTGGTGTTGTTGAGTGCAATGCGTGACTGGCTTTTTTTTTTCCTCTCTCTGTGTTTATTTTATGTGAAATGTCGCACCCCAGGTGTAACATTTCACATAAAATAAACACTGCTGTACGGCAGAAACCCAGGCGATATTACTTTCGGTGTCTAAACCTTTGTTTTTGGAAAATGCTTTTCCAACCTTGCACTTGTCCATTATTAGTCTCCTCAGGTTTAGTCCATTTCCTGTTTGGCGCCACCTGACCATTCCGCGGCTCATGTCGTGTCCCGCGGCACGATGTCCTTTCTTTTACTGGCCGTAATCGCTTCGTCTTTTTAGATCAAATGGTAAATTCAAAAGCGGGACTCTTTTGATGTTCCAAGACTGTTTTGTGTGAAATCGTCTGCATACAACTTTACCTTTCCAAAAGCTTGACTTCAAAGTGCCGTCTTGTCCCTCCGCTACGGACCTGGCCTCCCTCCATTAGACACATCGGTGCCTCCTGTTTCTTAAGTAAGAGTCTGGTCTATGATTACACTTCCTTCAGTTGAGGGATTGTTAATGGAACATAAAAATAACTGAACCTGAAACTGTGGATGGCGGGGTGCATTATTTAACTACTCCTACCATCGCCTCCAGTGATAGAGGGGTGGAGGACCAGAAATGATGGGGAGCACCATCTAAGGGGCGAGCTAAAACGGAAGGAAGGAGCTTTTATGACAAGTTTTAAGCAGAGTTTTCCCACCTGTGCACAGAGGTGACCCTTCGCTTCCCAGTTGCGAACAGCTCCGCAGCTGCAGCAGTCGTTTCTGGAGAGTTTCAGCCTCCGAGCTTGGATGTGCAGGGTAATTATTCAAGGGTCATTCTTTCTGATGTTGTTGTAATTGGTCTCTTGTGTCCATGTGTTGCTTGAACATTTGCCTCGAGGCTCTGGAACTGGGTCTGCGCGTTCTGTACTGTACAAACAGGTGCAGGCTGAATAAAGATAAGAAAGAAAGGAAAAAAAAAATGAAATCACACAGCATTATGAATGGCGTGAGTTCACAGAGAAGAAATCCCACTGTTGATGTACGAGTGGTTTCCACGGCTGTTTCATGAATTTTTAACAACAAAGCTCTTTTCTGTTTTCCATAACAAAAACAATAGGGGAAAAAAATTACGGAAAACTTTAAAAGAGACAAGTTTTTTATTCAGCATTTGTGTTATAGAAATATAGTTTTGAGTTGATTAAAATTTTTCGGTTTTAGAGGCCAGCTGTGGATCAGTGGTAAAGAGTGGCCTGACCTGTTTTTAGGGGGTTGATGGTTGAAGTCCTGGGCCTGGCAGGAGTGTGGTGTCTTGAACCTGGACCGCACTCTCCAGGTGGGCTAAACAAAGTGCAGCCCACGACTCCTGCAGTGCAGAGAATAATTTTTCCATAGTGTATTTGCAGTACTGATAGATTACAGTATTAAAAAGTACACAGAAAATCGTTGCATTTACCAAAGAGCATGTCATGTAGCAAATTATTGTAAAACCACATTAAAATACTACATTACTACACTACTGTGGATTTGAAATACTATGTCTGCAAGGTCTCATCGAGTGCCTGACAATATTTAATTGCCAAAGTAAAAAAAAAAAAAAAAATTATTCAGTTTAATTTCTGTAAAACCTTCCCCAAGACCACTTTACTTCACATTTATCACATTTTCTATGTAAAACATGAAAAACCAGAATATCTGATTTTTTAATTTATTTATTTATTTCTGTTTTGATTTCATGGATATCTCTTTTCTATGAGTAGCCCTGACTCTATTTCTCAACACCAGGCTGTGTCGGAGGCACAATTACCGCAACAAAAGAACTCTCAAATCAAATTTGAGGTTACATACTTGTTTTGGAGGCTGCATGTTTTGAACTCAAATATATACACATATTTGTTATCATTCCAAGGAGAAGTGTTTTGACAGTGATGAAAGACATCAGGTGTCGGAGAGTGTCTACCACCCTGTCAGTATCCTTGGGTTGAATAGGCTCGCTGCTCTCTGTGGACTGTCAGTATCCTGCTTTGGAGGGGGAACCTTGAGCTGGAGGGCCTGGTGGCTGCACGATATACACACATGCACACACCCACACACTTTTGTGCATACAGGCCCACAATTGTCCACTGGGGACTTTTCCTCACATACCGGTCTTAAATTCTGAGCACAGACAGCCTTGCTCCGCTTGAACCCCCTTCTCTTCTCCCACTGCAGTGTCATCAAGGGGATTCAATATCTGTGTCTTTGGACAGGTTGTGGATTTCTCCGCGTCCATCTGTCTCTCCTCTTGTCTCGGCTTCTGCCCCGCTCTGCTCTCTTACTCCCTCTCTCTCTCTCTCTCTCTCTGCCCGCCAACCGTCTCCCTCTAAATGTAGTTCGAGGTGAAGTCGAAGTGGAGAAATCTACTGCAGCCTTACCACCGCAGAAGTGACAGACAACATATCTGTTCCTCCATCCCTCCCTCCCTCTTGTCTTTTGAGTAAGAAATCACACAGGGCCGGCGATTGAACTTCGGACATCAATATGACACGTGAAGATGCACGCAGTGATTTATTCATGTGTAATGAAATTCCAGCAGCAGTCAGGTGCAGGAAGAAGAGGCAAAAAGTTCAAAGCGTCAGAGAATCTCTTTTTACACTGCACTCCAAGACGACCCCGGCTCCACTCAGAGTAAATGCTTGTGTAACACCTTTGTGTTTTGAAACTTCGTACAGAGAACCACACGTCACTGCCGTTCCTTCACACCCGTGTCCTCTGGATTTGTTGGTCACTGGCTTCTCCGAGATGTTGGCGATGCCGGTTTTAATTAGAAATAAACAAAATCAGATGTAAGGCCATAGTGGTTGAGGTTGATATTAATATTAACAGGACATTTCTAATGCATGTGGAAGGAGCCAGGTGAAGGAACTTACCAAAGGTCTGAGGAGTAGCTGTGATTTTTAAATGATCTTGCTTTTAATATTTGAAATCAGCCATGACCTGTAGGGTCAGATGCTCTGCGTGAAAAAAAAAAAAAAATACTCCTCTTTAAGAAACTCTTTCATCTCACAGTGAAAGAACTCAGGTATTATACCCATAGACGATTTAAGCCCTCTCAGACGATGAAAAATAAAACTAAATTTTTAAAGTTCGCATTTGGGATTCATGGGACTGGATTTGCCAGTATTTAAACTTTTGTATCAGAAAATACTGCTTTTCTATGATAAATGGATCAAACGGACGGGCTAGAGTGCAGAATGTTCCGGGTTTGACTCCATCGCGTACAGTCAACCTAAACCTAGGTTGTCTGTATTCATGGCGAGCATCTGTCACTAAAAATTATACTAAATCAGTATGTCAACCAGCTCTTTGGCAACCCCTGGTGAATGCTCAAGTTATAGATGATTTTATTTTGTATTCTCGTTGAAATTTATCTGGGTAACCATTAACATGAACTTCTTTCCATTTTCTTTCTGCTAAAGGCGTTCGGTGTAAATGTATTCTTTTTTAAGTGCTAAGAGCTTGAAATCATTATTCAGCTTAATTGAAATCTGACGACCTTCTGCCCTGCCTTAAGTTCCTGTGTAGGTGATGATTGTCACCTGCGAAATGAAGCATCCTGATCCCCAGGATTTGAGTCATTTAAATTTCAATATACACCCAAAACTGTTATCTAATTTACATAAAACACATTCTGAAATGCACATCCCCTGACTGCCAATAATGTTGAACTAAAATAGTGACCTGAGAAAAGCTGCCAAAGTTTTTGTATTTTAATTTTGGCTTGTTTCTTTTTTTCTCTCTCTCTCCAGTAGTGGAATGACTGATTTTGAAAAGTCCGAGTAAGAAAGTTTTCAAATTTGTGAAATTGCGGCTGTCGAACTCATTTTGGTTCACGGACCGCATACGACCTGATTGGAAGTGGGCCGGACCAGTACAATCATAACATGAATAAATATAAATAACAGTAAGTCCATGTTTTTCCGCTTTGTTTTCATGCAAATAAGCACACGTATATTAGATATTTGTGAACATGAACATGAAGTTTTTTTGTATTTTATTTTTTATTTAAAAATGTATCTAGCCGCCCGGATTGAACACTCTAGCGGGCCGCTCTTGGCCCGCGAGCCTTATGTTTGACAGCCCTGTGTTAGATTTTAAAATTAACGTAAGGTAATAATAATAACACATCAAGTTGCCCAGCCCTAATCGAAATTTTTTTTTATTTTTCTTTGTTTTATCAAACCTGAATGGACTGATGTCATAGGCATCTTTTTTTATTTTTTTTACTTTGCAAAACCTTTTTTTTTCTCTTATCCCAACACTGAGAATTACTTAAAGGAACGGGTGAACTGATGTCATAGGCATATTTTTTTATTTTGCAAATGACGTCTTTAGATGTACATGAAGGTGATGTGGAGATATAGTTTGACTTTTTTTCAAATTTCCAGAATTCTCTGACATAACCTTGTCTTTTTACAAATGTTAGCTGATCATAACTTTGGTTTTAATTTTCCTCAACATGTTGTGGAAAGTGATTTCCAATCCTTTCTGATTGACATCCCTCTGTTGTCTTTCACCTTTGGTCTCTTCGACATTTAAGTCAAACTAACAAACTTAACAACAAAGGAAAGTAAACAAACCCAAACTCAAATTTTCAATCCTCCGAAGCCCAATGTTGAAGTCTCGAAGCCGCATCGAGGCAAAGGTATGAAACGCCCTAAAGGGACAGAATCAAATAATGAGCCAAATCTGTGCTGTGTGTGAATCTGACAACAAAATCCATCAGTGTATTTTCAAAGCCCATCTCAGGCGCTCCTCCCTCTCTATCTGCCTCTCTTTCGTCTCTTATCTGCCGCTGCTCACATCTAATCACAATAACAGAAATCCACTTTTGAAAGTTGTGCCTTTGCAGATGCTGTCAGACAGTTCAGGCCGCAGAGAGGGCCTTAGCGTGCACGTGTGTGTGTGCACGTGCCTGGACCCAGTCACTTTGTCATCGATTAATTGGTGTGTGTGAGACAGACAGACAGAGAAGGGCTGGTGGCAAAAAAGGAGAGTCAAGTCATAATTTGATTTGTGTTTATGGCTCTCTCTCTCTCTCTCTCTCTCTCTCTCAGAAAAGCTTGATGGAACTGATGCAATTAGTTCGCAACACAATCGTGCTTTTGTTTCTCCTCCGACTCGCGCACGTGCGTGTGTTGTCCATTGGCCTGCCACGATTGCTGCGTGCATGGAGTCTAGCACACTTTCAAAACCCCCATGTTGGCTAAAGCGACGTCGTCTTTGGATGTTTTTTTTGTCTGGGTAAGCAAACGGTCTACAAAGTTTGCCGTCAAGACGCGTGTAGTAAACCCGGTTGATTTTGGTCCTAATTGATTTGTTTGTGTTTATTCGCCAGAATGAAAGATGCAGCCACGGAGTGTAAATGTTTAAATTATGAACAGCAGACTGCATAATTACTTCTCGGCAATTTCCCTATGGGGAAGTGCTTATGGCTCTGAAGCAAAGAGCGGCAGAGGAAACTGAACGCTAGACGAGATCGAGAAGCGCTAGAACAATCCAGCAAGTAAATGGGAACATGAATAAATTTGATTAGGGAGATTCCAGTCGTTACTGATCTCATTGCAGCTCCTCGCCCGTCACCCTCAAGACTAGTGGATTAGATCTAAATACTGGATTAAATTCATCTGCAACCTGGGATTAGGATTATAAATGGAGGTTTGAGGAGATTAATGGTATGTTCCATAATAAGATTCAACCCAGTTCATTAAGATCCCTAGAAAAAACTCCAGTGAGCAGAAGATGACGAGACAACTGATGGATGGTTTGAAGTCAGGTGGTAACATTTAGACTTTCTGTTGTGCAGAGCTTGACTTCATTTGTCTTGGAAGGGTTGTTATGTTTAGTCCTGACATGTTTTGGTCCACTTCATGTGTGTGTGTGTTTTCTAAGACGCCTATTTTAAAGCAAAGCAAAGAAAACTCCTGAAACAATAGGACAGATAAGGACAGGAAGAAAAAAACGGTTCTGTCACAAGTGTAATTTATTTGGAGAACTAATTTTTTCACTCCATATGATATTCACATTACTGGATCTGTAGTTTTCTGTAGTGTGTCTAATGCGTTTCATCAAAGCATTACTTTAATATAATTAAAATCTGCATTTTTGGAAAAAAGCATTTCACACCAAACACAGATATAAGCAACAAAAGCGCTGAAGATCTATATCGGATTTTTTGTTCTTTTTATTTAACTTACCCTATGGTGGTGGTTTCCAAAGTGGGGGGCAGACCCCACATTGAGGCTCATACTGCTACGGATGAGATTACTGCAAATTAACTTCAATTTTGGTAATGAAAAGATTTCTAGGAAATGCTAATCTTTACGAAATTCTTGTAAACGGTGAGCAGATTGGTGTTGTGTTGACTTCCGTGCACCTGATCCCAATTTGTGAAACCCAACCAAATGCCTTGATGGACGACCCCTGTGGCGACCTCCGATGACGAGATTTTTGAAATAGTAGTCCTGTTTACATGAAGGAGTAGAAGGCAGAACAAAAAGAATTTCGAGCCTCGTCCTGTGGTGAGATACACTTGTGAGAAACACTAATAATTCTGGAGTTGAAAAGTAGTTGCTAAGTTTGTGTTTTTCAAGATTAATGCTCAGGGACGTAAGTGAAGGCATCACGGGAGTGAATGATGGGTTCAGGGTAAGGGTAAGGATCAGACGGGTTGACAGATGTGGTCTGTAGACGTCTCCACGGACCGCTCTGTTTCAACAGACAACGTTGTTATTTGTGATGACAGCCTAGAGAGGTGCAGAGCTGCCGTGGGTAGAAAAGGAAAGTGGTGTGTTTGTGATTTTTTTTTTTTTACATGATGGTAATTTAGAGGAATAAATACGGTTAAGATGTTTTGATATAAATTCTGGATTAAGGGGTTGGATTGACATGGAAATGGCTGTCGAGTGGTTTAAGAGTTTTGATAGAAAAAGGTTATAGATGAGGCTCACAGGGAAATGGACCAGGAGAGAAGAACACAATTATGGAGCTAGAGATTGAGTTAATGAAGATAGTGGGTGCAATAAGAGAAGGAGAAAAGAAAAGAGAGAGATGGAGACAAATGGTCCACTCTGGTGACCTCTAACAGGGGCAGCCATTAGGAAGATCCTCAGGCTGTTTCACACACAGCTACGATCCTGCAGCTATCTTTAGATTTGGTGTTCAGTATTAGGGTTCCTAGTCAATGCAAAGAATTCCACTCATCGCTGTGTACTGTGTGGCTAGCACTTTACCAGTGGCACACCATGCATGTTTTTCACCTGGGCCTTCAGTGTAGTCCTGCCTAAATAACGTCATTATCTCTATAGAAACCATCCATAATATTGTTACGTCCCTGGACCGGGGGAACCAGCAAGTGTGCAGGCTAGAGAGAGTGGCCTCTTCCTGGCAACTAGTCATGGTGAGCCTCTTCTAAACAGCCTCATCAAGGACACCTGGTTGTTCACACTTGAGGTTGACACGTACACATCACACTCACAAAGACAGTGGAACGCTTACCAGGCTGAGGGTCAAAACAACATGCAGAAATGTAGTAAAATGAGTCATCATTTCCTGGATAACTCACGTGGCTAAATGTCATTACTAAAGCGACGCACAATTCAGCCGCAGTTGCGACATAATATTCACCTAAAAGCATGAAAAATAACATGATACAATATTATTAAAAAGACAAAATGCATTTTACTCACCAAAACTTCTGATTAGTTGCAAACAAAATCCATCCTCCTATTTTCTAGAGGCGCATTCAATTACTCCACAGACTACATGTGCGTTACTGCTTAATCAACAAGTGCTTTTCTATCTCCATCCATGCTAATGCTTAAAGTCCAAACGGTCCAGTCGTATTCAAGTTTTGGTTGAGAATGTCCGCTTGACAGTAGATGCAGACAAACTTTTTTTTCGAGCTGCGTAGTCTCTGACCATCCAATCAAATCACTCAAATCACCAACGTTACTCTAGGCTAGCTGGAAGGCCTTGCTGTGACAGCTTTATGCCAACTCAAGATCTGATTGGTTAAAGAAACAATCTCTTTGCCATTCATTTTCGGCTCCCAGCACCTGCACTACTGACTCTGAAGTCCTTAGGGCAGATTTCTTGCAACCTGGCAACAGGATGAAATATGATTCAGTAACAAACTCTGTGTCTGACTAACTCCATTAATATGTGTATATAACTGCAATGTCAGCATCCAGTGTTAACAATTCTGTTTTTCTATATTACCTTAGAACCAGCATCCAGTGTTAACGATTCTGTTTTTCTATATTACCTTAGAACACAGAGTGGTCTTCTTTGTGTTGTTCATAAAAAGTAACAATAACTACTTGTCTCATAGCTTGATCATAGGTTTGGTGGTCCAATCATAGGTATGGGACTTGGCGTGACTTGGCTTGATTTAGCTTGAAGTTGCTTGACCTGACTCTATGCGCTTTGACTTGGCTTGCAAATAGTACCACAGTAACATGTTGTATAATTAGTTTGGGAAAGGTGCCTGAATTCCAATGTGATTAACGTCTAAATAACAGAATAATTATAAAAATATATATGATGATTTTATATGCAGCAGTTTTGTAGACCTTAATACGTACTTCAGTTATGCCAAAACATTTTGAACTCTCTTTTGTATGATGCCTGTAAGCAAATAGGTGTGTAGTATGAACTGTTAGGGTTTGAATAGAGCCACTTGTGTCAAGTGCTTTACATTGAAAATAAAAAGCAGTCCTAGAACTGATTGGCAGTTAATATCAGATATAGATAGATATTTGGTATTTGACTTGGAATAAAAACTAACATAATGCATCAATCGGACCGGATTCAAAGACTGAATAGACTCCATTCATGACATCCTCAGTCGTCTCTTCACGACCAGATATGAACTAATCACCACCCGTGATAACAAATTTGATCTGCACTTAACGCAGAAAAAACAAAAATTAAACACGACTTAACATGCAAGTATTGCGTGGAATAGCTAATAAAAACCACCCCGTATTCAGACATGCTGAAATATATAGGCAAACAATGGAAAAGCTAGGAGCCGATCCTCTCTTGCACCATGCTGTCGTAACCAAAGTTCTGTACAGTGTGATTAGTTTTAATTTGAAGCTGCCACGCTTCACTGTCCCAACTTTGACAGATGTCACTTTGCTTGACTTGCTTGAAACCGTGGTCAGGCGTCCCGGGGGAAATTATTCTGCAGTGAATTTCCGAGTCAGTCTGAAACACTGACTTTACGTCAGTTGAACACGGCTAAGGAACGTAGCAGCTCCCTCAAGTCTGAACCCGGCTCTGCGAGAAGTACTGGGTTAAGATCTATCCTTCAGGTCGTTGGTTTTTTTTTTCTTTTTCATTCATATTTAGAAGCAGGTGTAAGCAAGTAAGACTTTTCACCCCAGTTCAAATAAAGGTAGGTTATCCATCACACTGTCAAAGACAATGTGTGGTACATTCACTAGTGGTGGTCAGCGGTCGGTGAAACAAGGGAGGGTCATTTTATGCTCAGTTATTTCTACATAAATTCTGCTCGTAATAAATACTCTTAAAAATATACAAAAAACCCGAATCAGTAAAGGAATCATTTTACAAAAGGACACATTTGTTTTTACAAAATGGTAATAGGCAGTGTTACAAAAATTCTATTGGTGTTCAAATACAAATACAAAAGGTGGTTGTGCGCACATTATGGGTGGTCAGAGCAGCTATAATACTGTCACGGTCGAAGTAAAATGTGCTTTTTATACCAAAACAGCAACCGAACTAGATGATAAAATGTAATAAAAAACGCTTTCCATTCTGATGTAAATTCTACAAAATAAAATAAAACATAGAAAATAGAAAACACCAAACCAGACCCGCATTGACAACAAACATACTAAACATTAAACGTCATCCAAACCATATACAAAGTCCATGTCAAAACAACCGTCGCTATCCTGTTACCTTTACTTTTGAAATATAGACAGAGGAGTGAGGGGTTTAAAGGATCTGAGAATGCAAAAATTAGCAAACACATCCACAGAGTGCATGGACAAAGGTTAAAAAAAAAGTGCTTTTATCGCTAACAGCCTTTTAGTCCATTGTTGTCATGGAGATAACAGTCCATGGACATGTGCTGCTTGAAAACAGCCTCTTTTTAGGTGTGCAGCTCGTGGTCAGCCAATATATGGGGCTTGCGGGTCGGAAGCAAACTGTGAATTCTAGCGCCCCAGAAAATAGTTTTTTCAAAAGTGCTGTAAATTCTTGATAAGTTTGTCAACTGCTCACACAGATACCCATCATCCATGCCCATCTGGATGCATAAAAAAATCTATCCAATAATAGATGATTTACTGCAGGTATACAGAAAAGAATGAAAGAAAAAATTGCGTCAGACGGTCTACAAAAAAAAATAATAGATGATTCTAAATGAACTTTTTGAAAGTTTTTTTTTTTATCCAATGACATTTGACAGGGAGCCGGTCCTCTGAAATACACAGACCACAGCAGATGAATTAGCCCAGAGTGTAAGAGCTCTCAGAGAAGAATACTTTCCAGGCAGTCGTATTTTTTTTAATGTCACTCTCTTTTCTTTTTTTTTTTCAAACAGCGCTGTCGCACTTTTTTTTTCTCAGGTACCAGAAGACATTTGCATTTTAATAAGCATTTTAATAAAAAGAAAAACAAATATATTTACCTCTGGAGCCATCGCTCACTTCTGGTTTCAACAAACAAACAAACAGAGTCTCTTACGTGGAAGGAAAGAAAGTGAATGCACAGAGAAGTGATTTGGATAAAGTGACAGCAGTCAGTGTGGTACTTCTAATATGTTAATATGTCAGAGTGGGGGGTGCGGTTAATGCTCTTGCCTTACAGTAAACAGATGAAATGTAAAATGTACCTTGTTTCCTGTCTGGCTTTTTCTCCAAGTTGTTTTGATGTCATTCTGAAGTCCAAAAAACAGGATTGGTTTAAATTATTCACACTAAATTGACCGTAGGTGTGAACGTGAGTGTGAATTGGTGTTTGAACCAGGTACAGGGGGCAGTATAGTATAATTACCTATAAATAACAATAAGTCCATGTTTTACTGCAAATAAGTACATTTATATTATTAAAATATTTATATTTAATGAAATATAATTTGACAAAACGTCACGAACATAAAGTGTGTGTGCGTTTTTTTCACTTTCAAAATTCTTCAAGTGGGCCTTTTTTTTCACTTTCAAAATTCTTCAACTGGGCCGAATAGAACTCCCTAGCGTGCCGGTTCTGGCCCACGGGCCGTATGTTTGACTCCCCTGGTCTACTCCGATGGAGAGAACAGCATAAAGATTGCACTTTAAAAAACGAATAAAAGTATTATTGCATCAGATTTTGTGTTAATTGGTAAAAAAAGAAAAGAAACCCCTGCGTCTGCTGCAGAACTGGCTTCAGTGACCATAAATTCCAAAAATAAACAAATGAAAAAAACAAAACTAAACTAAATAAAAAAATGATGATGATTAATGAAGCGGTAACTACTTTCCAAGGCCTCCGTTAAAAAATTACGCAAATGAAAGACTCAAAAGGTAAACAAAATAAATGAAATAAAAATCAGGAATAAAATAAATTGCCACTAAAAAACTTTATTAACTGCCAAAGCAACATTTCTTTGGTGTTTTCAGAATTTAAAAAAGTTCAAATGAAATATCGCGCAGGGCGTGACGAAGTCTGTCAGAGACGAGCAAGAAAATATATTTGACCTTGTTAAAAATAAAATATGCAAAGTTGTCTGGTGATTGACTGGGACCCAGGAAGAGACAGAGTGGGAGAGAGAGACAGATTATGTGCAGAAGACAGTTCAGTGAGCTGCCAGCAGCAAATATAATTAATATTGTCCCTGCAATCTTGTTAAAACTCCCTCTCTAGTCCCGCCCACAACACAATCACAATCACACACACACGCATGTATAGACACACACATATACCCATACCGACCCTTGACAAGCAATCCTATTAAACCAACAGTGAGGTTTCTAATCTCTTAACAAGAGAAGGGCGGAGTCTGTAGACAGATGGACAGACAGACCCCATCGCTGACTCCTTTTTATTTGTGTAAAGTTTTTTTCTTTTTTTTTTTCTTTCCTGCCTCTCCTGTTGCAGCTCCTCATTAGATCCTAATGTTTCTACTGCAGTTTTCCACCACCGTGCCCTTGTAAAGTGATCCAGAGTTAGGATCGGCTCTCACAGCGGTCGCCGTGTTGTTTAATGAGCGAGTTTACATGCAACGCGTCATCGCCGTTTCCCTAAATAACCCAGCAGGACTCAGAATGTGACATGTGCGGATTAGAATAAACAGCACATTCATTAAGGCCTAAGAAGCCTGTGGAATATCTGATGTCAGGTAGAATATGGTTGAATATTAGCCTGATCTGCGCTTTAATAAGGAGGCCAATAAAGTAGTTCACACACGAATGCACATATTGGCCAATTTGGGTTGTGTCCTCATTGGCCGGTAGATGACTAGATAAAGCCTTTTATGGTCATTACCAATAATCTTGGTTAAAGTCGGTCCTACAGTAGATGCTGAGAAGTTCTGACATAGGCAGCTAGGCTGGCTTCATTTCTTAAAGACGCAATGGAACTAAATTTTCACCATAAGTCGGAACTCACATATTGTGCATATGTACCTTTGTAACTCACCCACGCTAACACAGCTGTCACATCATAATCTAGGACAGGGGTCTCCAACCTTTTTGAAACTGAGATCTACTTCCAGGGCATTTAGTAATATGAAGAGCTACTTGTTTTGACACAGACTTCCTGAACAATGTCATAATAATCAGTTCTGGGACATCCAATAGTAGACAGTCGACTTCTAATCGCGTCTAAATGATGGAACAAGACCTAATGATAAATTTATCAGAGATGGTGCGTAACCATGAAATGCTGTAGGTCGAGGACGTCGTAAAACGACATTCTAACAAAAGGATACTTTAGCAGCTTCTGCAACTTCTGAAAATCTTTCGTCCAACTTTCGTTTGTTACCCTGGACCTGTACGACATTTTAACAAAAGGATACTTTAGTAGCTTCTGCAACTTCTGAAAATCTTTCGTCCAACTTTCGTTTGTTACCCTGGAAAAATTTCAAACTCTACCGGTTAGACTGAGGATTGAACAGCAGATCTGCGATCTTTTCGCACTAATCACTCCTCCACCACGTGGCCTAATTTTGATTATATCCAATATTACAATAAGTGTAAATAACAATAGAGAAAAAAAAAATTGATCAAAGTTTTTATCTGGGAAATCATTATTCAGAATTGGTCGTGATGAGGTCGCTGTGCTGCTTTTGAAGAAACCCTCACTATATTTAATGATGCAAGTGATTTCCCGGCTCGCTCATTTATAACCAGCACAATTTGTCAAGTGTGGAATTATTCCCTCCAACGCGGATCGATACTTCTGACGTGAGTTATAACCATCACTACTCTTTTGACAAAAGATGAGGTCCCCCTTGGCAAAAACCCGCTCCAACACATCTCACTAGACTGAGCCCAGTGTGGCTCATGATGAAATTTGGGCAGTGATAGAACAGCCCTGCAAATGTGAAGGTCAGCGTTAATACAGGCCACAGTACTTTCACCTCCAGCTGCACGTCTTTGGATATAGAGTCCTAGAGTCTATGGGAGGATAAATCTCCTGGCCTGGCTCACCATAAATCTCTGTGTTACTGTTTAAGGCCTGGGCTCTAATATTTTATTATTATAGCCACTGCATTCGAACCCCCATAGAACCTTGTACGCTAAGCTTCCAGCTAAGATCCAAATGAGAGAAGGCTCTGATTCTAATATATGGCTGTGGTTGGCTGCTAAAAATAAAGAATTGGAGATGTTACGTGGTTTGATTATGTCACCGCTGTCTCCGCCATATTAACTCATCCAAAAGACACGCATTCATAATTAGCCAAATTACTCACCAAATATTTAGACAATAGTGTTGGTCTGTTTTGTTCTCTGGATGTTGCCGTAGACGGGTTGTCTCTTTATCGACATAAGTATGACACAAACATTGTTGTTAAAGGTTATGATATCGATAGCGCTGTCAGGTTACACGGTACCACGGTGTTAAGGTAGCTGAGGGACACAGGTACTTATTCGGATTTACGGAGAAAAAGTCGACCTTCATCCCGTTGTAGGAATGGGATTCCGACGTAAGTCAAGGACCAGCTGTGTAATGTTTTAACCTGCATAAGTGAATTTCTCCAACGTAAACTGGTGATCAGACAAATTGACTCTGCCTAGTGACATCACTAATTTCTGGCCTAGAGACATTTTTTCCAACTAGAATTTCTTTTTTTATTTTTATCCTGCGTTTCAAATACAGAGTAGCCAGATTAGTGCACAAAGCGACTTCTTATTCTCTCTGATCACATCAAAGGGCAGTGGCCCAGTGTAACCTCTAGCTTCACTAACACCCTCCGTATCCTTAAGTATGACGAGCTCTAACATCCACTTTCATCCCACCGGCTCCTTTTAGCCACTCGTGCTAAGAAAAGAACCCGTCTGTAGAGGAGAAGACAAAGACGTCTATATTGTACACAGCTCCTGTTATTCGTTGTCCTGTAGGACTAGAATAACAACTGGTCCAAAAAAATACACATTTCTTTTGAAAATGATTTCTTGTTTTTTTTTTTTTAAAAAAAAGTTTGAATACACAGTCAACAGTAAAGCCCAAAGACATTTAATGTATTTTTTCGGCTTAAAAAGTGACGCCTGAGAAAAAACAAAATATAAGTTGAATGAAGATACAACTGGCAAAAAAACAAAATATATTAAAACACCTCCTGGATAAAAGAACAACAAGATCAGAGAGAACTCCTCAAGTCCTAATGCTGGGACTCAGAAAGGGACCACACACACACACACAAGTCATGAGGGTGTGTGTTTGACATGGGTGATGTAAGTGGTGTGAAACTTGAAGCGTGTTGGTCAGAGTGATACTGGGAGAGCACAAACAAACAGACATGCACTGTACGACGGGGGAAATATCTGGTTGGTTTCTGCGAGGCACTTTGTATTCACTGCTTCACTGCTGTCTCCCCACATAGTCTCTCTTAGTGTGTGCATGTGCGTGTGTGTGTGTGATAATGGTATATGGTGGGGACCCTTTTGATTCCAAAAAAAAAAAAATATATATATATATATATATATATATATATATATATATATATATATATATATATATATATATATATATATATATATATATTTTTTTTTTTTTTTTTTGTAATAAAAAGGGTCCCCAACAAATACAATTCTAACCCAAACAACACCC
>NC_024315.1:12175109-12207757 GCF_000523025.1 Cynoglossus semilaevis
CCTTACAGCGAAGGATTCAATGGTCTTTTGTGTTTGAGCTCCCTGTGTGTTTGTGGTCTAGGTCATTGTTTCCCAAAGAGTGTGTCGCGACCCTGAGGTTGGTCGCAAGAGATGTTTTTTGGGGTTTTATTGGGTCGTCGTTTTCCAGGAGTTTATAAATAATTCTAATAATTCTATTGACTTTAGTCGCGAAGCTTTGAGACTTTTAAAATATGGGTCCCCAGAAAACAAAGTTTGGGAAACACTGGTCTAGGTAACTATCGTTGTGGGGACATTTTTAGGTAATGCTTAAATGCTGTTAAATGCTTTTATGATTTTTTTGTGTTTTATTCTTGTGGGGTATTTAGAAAAACTAGGAAAGAGGGTGTTTGAAGTATAAAAATTAGGGCAGGTTGTAGTATTGGTAAAGATTTAACTCATGCATTGTGTCTATGTGACGTCCTCACAAGTCCAAGTGTTGTCTTAGCACACTCCAGTTTGATCCTACTGTCCAAAAACATGAAGGGTTAGATTCACCGCTCACTTCACACTGTTCATCGTTCACTCTCAGTTGACCGTAGGTGTGAATAGGCGTGAGCGTGAATTTGATTAAAATTGAACTTTATTGAACCCACACTGGGGGAATAGTTGTTTGACTGTTTATGTTTAAATGTAGCACCATGATTGGCTCACTAACTAGCCAGGGCGTAAGTACATATATTTACATGCATTATTACACATATATTTAATACTATTTTCTATTATATATATATATATATATATATATATATATAACAGCAGTGAGTCGTCGGCTACTTGTTGAGTTAAGAATTTGACATTGAATGTCAAGTTATTGAAGTTGACATGCAGCAAATTAATTTTTTGAAATTGTACATGTTCTTTAAAAACTCCAGACGTTTTTCTATTTCATTTATTTTTGTATTTACTTAAAATTAAAGGAACACTTAAATTTGAAGGTCACTTCCAGTTCAGTTCTGAACCTACGTTCGACGGTGAAAAAAAAAAAAAAACAATTAAAAAATGTTCTTCTTCAGTCGTCACACATTCCATACAGTCACACGCATTAACACTCACGGTAATTATCAATCAGACGTCAGCTGTTTCCTCCCTCTCAGCCAGTGGTAACAGTGGGACTCACGCTGGGTGTGAAAGGTTTCACACCGTCTGAAGACATGAGTCAGTGTGTCCTACAGAGAGGCTTAGTCAGCCTCTCATCCAGACTGGGCCGCTTCACAGTGAAGTGAGATGAAACGGTCCCTGTAGAGCAGAACACGGGACAAGTGGGAGGCAAAAAACAAAAGATGGAAACACAAAGCGCCGCTCCTGACTGTAGGTGCACAGCTGGAGAGACTGGAAGAGAGAGGGACAGAGTGTGTGTGTGTGTGTGTGTGTGTGTCTGTCGGTCGGTGTGTGTTCGTGTGCATGTTTCTAAGTGTGCGTCTTTGGATCTTGTTTACAGAGCTTTTCCGTCTCATCTCTTCACCTCAGCGTTCTAACTTCAAGCTGTTCCTTTAACTCTATGGGTATGGCAGCATGAGGTAGAAGACAGACGCGATGTGTGTGCGGTGAAAAGTGTGCTGTTGGTGTTACTGCATGTTCATATGTGTCTGTGAGAGAGAGAGAGAGAGCGCATGTGTGAGATTGTGTAAAAAGAGTGCAAAAAAGAATGAAAAAAAATTACTAAAAATGTTTTGCTCTGTTATTTTGGCAGATATGTGACATGTTTACCCTTAAGGTTACTCGAAGTTACATGAAAAAGTAAAAAAAAAAAATGTTTTGCACAGTTGTTTCAGTGCTTCCCAAGCTGGGGCAGTTAGAGCTAGATTAAAACACATGCATTTGTTGTTTTTCTTTATTTGAAGCAGTAGCACTGACTTGTACTTAATTTTTAAACAAACGCTTTGAAAGTGTCAACCTAAACAAAAGTCCTATTTGCTAAAAGGGGGAGCTGTAGAGTTAACGAACCTGAATAAACTACCGTATTTGCGATCTGTGTATGTTTAATAGGTATCACACCGTTTTTTTGATTTTTAAAAAATAAAATTGTTGTTTATTACCAAGTATATTTGATAGAATTGAAATTGTTGTTTATTACCAAGTATATTTATATATTAAAGGAATTTGACAAATACGTATAATATATGAATATGTAAAAATGTATATACATGATCTAGAAAAAAATATATATATTAGGACACAGAAGGTAATTACTGTAAAAAACAGGCTTAAGCAACGTCAGCTGTATACCAATGACAGAAGGGGCTGTCAAGTATTCATGCATATGTGTGTAGCCCCTCAAATGGGCTCTTTTATGTAGAGAGTCTGGGGAATTCTTGTCACACGTTAAATACTGTCATAATGAGGATATCGAACTAAATGTCAGATGAAAACCAAAGAGATTTAGAGGGATTCAAGTAATTATAAGACCTTCCCATTGTTTCCGCCACATCTGACAGCTGAGACAAAGCGATATATACAAATTGATTTTCATGTCCCGGAAAAATAAATATCACAGACTTTCAAGTAAATGCAACGATGACATCAGACGGAACATGCTTTATTTGGCTTCCGTTTGGTCTCTTAAGGCGAAACCTTTGACAGCAGTTATTAAAAGATCATTACGGCTCCGGAGAGATGAAGAATTCGCCTGTTCTGTGCCTGTTCCCTCTGTTCCATTAGCGTAAGCAGCACATGAAGTATATAGCATTAATATTTAAGAGTCACTCTTCACATTAGGGAGAGAAATGAAATGACATTTGAGCGGCCTGTGTTTGTTTTCTGCTTCTCCAAAAGTGCTTTCAATGTCGTACAAACAAATCTGCTGCCTGTGGGGAAATGATGAGAAACAAGGGAGAGAAAATTGGGGGGGGGGGGCTTCATAGTGACATGTTTGAAACCATCCACCTTTTATCACTGGTGAACAAATGCCATTGTAGACATGCCATTGCATCACATGCCACCAGGAGGACTCGTTCAGCACTCAAGTTAGTTGGTACATGCAGCATAGTCTTAGACAAGTGTCTCTCTAGTCAACAGACAAAACATTAACTCTGATTGGCTGCTCAACTGTCATAAAATCTATGCTGTGAAAACAATTGGAGAAATCACTTTCTACGCTGATGATACACCAGTACATTTATTTCAGTCAGTAATTTGATTCACAAATGCTTTATGTTGAAGAGGTCAGATAGGTCACAGTCTGTAAGGATTTTCAGTCAACATGGTGATTTATAAATTGTTTGCATATCAAAGGTTTGGTGTAAAAGCAATGTCAACAAAAGATAATCAAGCACTTACTGTAAGTGTCCTGTTGAATTGGATTGATCTGTTTGATGGCAACGTCTCGAGTACCCAAATACTAAAGAGCGTAATTATGATTTGACGTGAGTGAGTTTGTCATTAAAAACAACAAGCACTGGCTTATTGGGCAAAGGATTAGGATTTCAGATAGAGGTTTGAGAGATTTTGTTTCGGGAAGGTTCGAGTCCTAGCTGACGGTGGAGCAGTGATTTCCAACCCCCACGCTGTTCTGACAACTGTGATTCGCCTTTGCAACAGTGACAGGTTTTCTTCAATTCCTGGGAGTATATCAGTGTTGTGTTCAATTAAACAGGCACAGGTTTAAAGCAAGTACATTTTAAGTAAAAACTGAAACTAGAAGTTAATTGGGGAAACTCTGCTGTACAGTGACCACGTCCCAGGCAGTACTTTCTGTATTTTGTGTTAATCATTGGGCTGTTTCACAGATGGGTTGGATGTAGCCAGTTTTTTGCCACTGATAGAGTATTAAAAACATAATAAATATAAATGAATATGGATGACCAAATTAAAAACTTTAGTTTTCCAAAAACAAAGTCATTCATTACAGCTGCCGCTACTGAATCCTAAATAGTTCATATTTTTATTACACATAGAGTCTGTTGAATTCCCTGACATTGTTCCGGCCCATTCACATATTACATGTAATGAGATAAGGTCTTCTAAATCACTTTTGCTGAATTTAAATTCCACAAAGCATTCATTTTGAAGTACATCATCATTATTTCATTTTACCCAGAAAGTGAACAACACAATTTCGTTTGATTACAAGCCGTGCACTCATGCATTATAAACGACAGAATCATTTCATTACGTTTCAAGTGATTGCGAGCGAACGACGCCAGCTAAATCGTTATTAACCATTCCATATTTCTTGGTTGATGATAATTTCTCATTTCACCAGATTAAACAGCATATTTTGGATGAAGGATTTCCATAAAGCATTCACAGCCAATGGCAAAGGAGAGATGAATGAGAAGCGAGAAAGAGAGAGGGAGAGAGGAGGGAAAGTATTGGTCGCGTAAGGAGCTGAAATTGTTCTTTCGGTGCTTGCAAAAATTTAATAACACACAGGAAAATGACCCTCCCCTCCCTAAATGAGAGTGTACTTTGAGGAATAGAAACTGTGTGGGAGCGTAGAGTCCTCCATCCTCAGGATTCAGCGAGCAGGCAGCAGACAGAAATCTGTCCAGAATGGCAGTCAGAATGTCAGTTCCCAGCATATGATCAAAGAGCTCTGTGACTCTGCACCGCAACCACCAGGGGATTTACTGTCCCCACGAAGAGTGAGGAGAGAGAATTAAGAGGACAGGCCAGGGAAGGAGATCAAATTGGAAGAGAGGAAGCGGCAGACCAGGGCTGCACAGAAATGAAAGTGGAGGCAAAGGAATGTAAAAGGGGCGAAAGCAGAATGGCTAAGCATGGCTAAAAGATGCAGAGAAGAAAGAATGTGAAATGAGAAGGACATGGAGAAAATGGTTTTATGAAGGATGTGAAGATGTGAAGGGAAAGGCAGATCCTGAAGGCACCATGAGAATAAAAGATGAGCGAGAGACTGAAAACCTCACATTCGAGCTCCTCGTAGATTCTAAAAAGCTGATTATGGCGTGCAACACTTTTTGTTACATTTCTTTTTTTTTTTTTTTTTTTTTTTGGAGGTTTGGCAGCTGTTTTTGTTTTTTGGTATTGTGAAAAAACAGGTTTTTAAGTTCAACCTTGTTGTAATGGATTTTTTTTTTTTTTTACTTAGAGGTATGTTTTTTTTTTTTTTGGATGAGTATTTGTTGCTGTATGTTTTATTTATTTCACTTTATTGTCTACTTGGTGTCTATGCTGTATCTAATCACATCACAGGAGACACAGTATGGTAATATAATTACATTTAATAATTTTTTTTTTTTTTACAATTGATTTTTTTCCTCTGGTCAAAGTGGGATTTTTAAACTTTATTGTGTATCTTGATTTAATTTTCTTTAGTGAGATTTCATTAAGTTTCTTTTATTCTTTGATGAGCCTATGTTCACTGTAATCAATACAGCATAGCATAATTATATTTCATTTTTAATTTTCTGTAGTTTGTTTTAGTCTATTTTTTATCTGTATATTTATCTCATTTTAGTTTAGTATGGTTTGAATTATTTTTGCTTTTATCGTAGAAATCCTCACAGAAAGAAACCATTAAATATGGAAAACATACAAACAAGCCATGATTAAATATGTTTTTTTTTTTGACAGCTTATAAATAAATCATTGAAATGAAACACTCACACGCTTTAAAATGAAACATCCAGAAACAAATAAACTCTTTATCCTTAAATCATGTTGTCACTCGTTCACTTAGGCTTAATTTCCACAAAACACTCATCTGCATAAAAAAGACATCAATCTCTGCCTTCGTTTACAACAAAGAGATCATTTAAATGAAACGGTACACAGGAGACTCGGTGGCGAACCACACATACTACATCACATGACTTCCTCTTCACATTATACTGCAAGTGTATTCATGTCTTCAGGGCCTCTTTGCTGTCTATAGGTCCTTGGTGGGCAACCTGTCACACACACACACACACACTCGCACACACACGCAGCATGGTAGGCATAATCAGGGATCTTCAGGCGAAACCTCCCACCCACAGCCACCACCCACTGCACCTTCCAGCGCTGTAAATGTGTCACATATCTGCTCCTTGAGCAACTGCCAAATGGCAGCTGTGAACTTCCACAGTCGCGCAGGCATGTGTGCATGTGTTCAAATCACATATGTGTAAAAATAATATTATTATTATTCAAATAGACCTAAACCCTGGCCACATCTGTATTTGTGTTATATGTCAGGGATAAATAATGACAGAGGTGTGTTTCCATGGCCGGGACTTCACTCGAATTAAATATATATATAAATATACAGTGTATATATATATGTATATATGTATATATATGTATATATACAGTATATGTATATATATATGTATATATATGTATATATACAGTATATGTATATATATATATATATGCATATATATTTTACTTTTTTTTTACCATTCTTTTACCATGGAAAAAAAAATGGTAAAAAAACAAAAAGTAAAACCAATGCAATGTATTGAGGAATACACACACACACACAACATGTTTAATCAAAAGTAATTTCGCTTTGAAGCTACACATACTGCATTGCAAATACAAGTGATGATACTGTCTGTTATTGCAGTTCCATATACTTGAATATACTTCTCAAACAGGCTCATATCTATGTACTGTATATCCAGACAAAGCTGTTTGCTCCCTGTGTTATTTTTAATGCTGGATTGCAAGGTTGTGTAACAACCTTGCAAGTGACCAGTGACCATCCAGTGACCAATCATATTCAGCCTTACATTTATACATTCTATATCTATATATATATATATATATAGATATCCCCCAGAAGAGCTGGAGAAAGTGTCTGGGGAGCGGGGGGTCGATTCTTTAAAAAAATTCAAAGCACAAAAAACAACACAAAATAGACCAGGACCTTGCGAGGTCCTGGTCCAAGATGGTCCACGATGAAAGTCTTGACACTCACTAGTAGTGAGTACTTTTTCTATCAGGGTCTGTAGCCATGAGTTATGAAACTGTAGCTACTCTTCTGACAGGCCTACTTTGTGAAAGGGAATGTCAATTGCGAGAGAAAAAAAAAAAAAAAAGCAGAATTAATTTCGATCCAATTCTGTAATGTAGAAAAATGGGCATCTGTTGAGATGTTTCGACCTTGCAGTGTCAATGCTTCACAGCCCAAGAAAGAAATTGGCACTGAAAATGGACTTGGCCTGATGTACGCAGGCTTAGACCCGGTGCCAGCTCTGTAGTATTAAAGAGGGTACTGGCATGAGAGACACTCTGTGCGCTGACATATGTCTCACTCCACACAGAGCCTTTATAGTACTTCATTCCTAGCTTAATGTGAGCGACAGAGTAAAGTATGACACACGCACACACCTCATGCAAGCAGAAGTAGCCATAGAAGGAGAGGAGGTAAGAGTAAGTGAGAAGGAGAGAGAAACAGACCGAGAGCAGAAGTGGTGAGATTATTATTTAATGTCCTACTTGGCAGAGAGCTCTCAGAGAGCAGCAGAGTGGAGGCTTGCCAGAGACTGACATAAAATCACCATCCGTCTTCTTCTCTTAGAGACGTGGACAACCCTAATGAATGAAGATCCCGCCGGAGCCTCACTCCTCCCTTCCTTGTCATGTGGTGATGTGCGGGCGTCATATTTGGAGCCTTCAGACGACGACAGCGGCGGTGACAATGTGTCGGTTAAACACAAAAGGTACCATTCACTCCTTTAGAGCCTCATTACCTGGGATGATCTCTTTATAAAGACGCTAAACTCTTGACTGTACCCACTGCACACACACACACACACACACACACACAGACAGGCACATTCCTGAGTGTGTGTGTGTTTGTGGTAGCTCCACTAGCATACTGAACAATAACTGTGAAAGGCAAATTAGCAAACAATACAGCCTCCTCCCCGAGGCTGAGCGATGAAAACAGCACACGGGATGCTAATGCATCTTAGGCAGGGCCACATTCCTGCCTCTTATCTTCCCCTCGCACACTATCAGACAAATTAGCAACGGGGTCCACTTAAGAGTTTTGCATCTCTGTGTGCGTCTCCGTGTGTGTGTGTGTGTATCTATTATCCTGAGTAATTCCGTGTGCATGCGTGCATCTAACATCGGGGTCCACCGACGGTCTGCCCATTCTCCTGATGTAATTTATGGCTTTTTAAATGACCACAGACACCTCTCATTTGTTTGAATGGCTCCAATTGGCTTTCCATCCAAAGCAGGAGTGGGAAGGTAGGAAAGAGAGACAATGTTTAAAAGAGAGAGAGAGAGAGAGAGAAGTGTATATATAGTACATATAGGGAGGTGGATGGGAAATTTCATGGAGCGTAGCAGCGGATTCATGGACAAGAGGAAAGATAGGGACTGCAGGATTAGAAGTGGCACGGACTCCTAAAGAACCTCATGGCAAACAGTTTCACAACTCACTGTATTGATAGATGTTTGTCCTCTGTAAAACTTCAACATTTTTTTGTCATTTACTCACACTTGAATATGCATTGCTTTTACCAAAGCAGCTCGAGCTTCAAATACCATTTCATGTTTTAACTTCAGGGCAGTAACCAGGTTTATGTCAAAACAGCTTTACAGAGTGCAGGACAGTAACTTAGTCTACGACCGACAAACTGACTAACCCAATTGACAAATGCATCTGTAGAGACACTATGGACCAGTGATCATCTTTGCAATCCACCATCTTTATTTATGTCAAATATTCATTATAAGTTGTGGTTAATCCACAGCTCTATTTTTTGAGCCTCTGGTGAACGCTCCTTTTATACCCAGTCTTGTTTCCTATCTCTGTTAACTGACGCTTTTAACCACCGTACTGTATACTGTAGGATGATGAAGATGAGTGACCTAATTGCTCGTATGAATTGTTGTTGACCGCTCTATCAAAGTGGGTGGGGGTGTTTAGACATCAGGTTGTGCTAAACTCAGATGACTTACGGAATGAGCTTTTCTGCTTTCTAGCTGAGCGGCTGAACGACAAGATTGATATCGCTCTTACACTGCTACACCTAATCTTAAATAAGGCCATCAGTCACCCAAGTGTTGTTTAAAGACAGGGAATTGGCCCAAAACACTTGTTCTTGTTTTGCAAATGTCCACTCAGGCTTACAAGTCCATAAAACTCTAAAACAAAAACAAAAAAAAATCTATTGATTTCAGAAAAATACAGATGAATATCCTGGTTTGAGTGTCAGATATAATTACAGCCACAAGTCACCCTGATTAATGTTTGTTTTGTTTTTTTTTTCCACAACTCTGCACAAACATCTTCGGGACCTCCGTTTTATTTTTTTTATTTTTACTTATATATATTCTGTGCAGTCAATATATAGGAATAGATACATATATATTTTTGGGGCATAGGTAGTGAACCTATCTTCAATGTTGACGATTGAGGTTTTAGCCACCACTACTTATTCATTACGCTCTCATCCGTTTTAAACATCCTAAAGAGACACAGGTTTCACTAGGATGTCTTCTAGTGTTGTCCCTGTTCTAAAGAGGGATCTGTTTCCACAAGGAGCTTGAGCAAGAAACAAATGTTGACTTTAACCATCACAATGTTAGTTCATCTGACTTTGATGTCAATCAAATGGGCAGGATGACGTCATTTACGCTCTATTTACCATACGTTTGTGTTCAATTTATCATGAAAATAGGCACAAGTATTCCACTTGTTCTTCTGGGACCTGAACTTCAGTCCATGGCCTCCAAGTGGAGTTGTTTGCTATTCTGTATCTGATACTTATATGAGCTCTATGTTGGGGGGGTCCTTGAGGTTTTCCCAAGCTGATTGAGTGATTGAGCAGGGACCCTCTACCCTTGTACTGTTTGTGTTTTATATTAAACCGGGCTGGGGGGCATGTAGAAACACACCTTGTTATTTTGAATTTGTTGCTGAGCTGTTCAAATACTACAGAGGTACATACTGTAAATCCATGTTTTTGTTTTAAAAAATATTTAGAAAGAAAAATACCCTGACTTTGCTGCAAGTACCTCCACCAGTCGCAGTAGGGGTCACGGACCCCTGTCGAAGCCCTCCCTAAGGCTTGTCTTTGACTGCAGCTACAGCTCAAATGATGGATGATTTGGATGGAAAAAAACTCTTGTAATGTGAATGTGCTTCAAAAGGGCAATCTTTAACTTGAGCTGGAGCCACTGCATCGCTGTCTTGGTTTTTGCCTGTAGCCATTATTATGTTTGAATTTGGCCGCACTGTCTGCTTTTGGCTGCTTTCGACCAGTTCTTTAAGCAGCCTCCTGCTGAGGAACACCACCACCGCACAGTTTCACCATTCGCTGTGTGTTAGTATAGGCACGGTATTTGTTAGATAAAGCGATCTGTGTGAAAGACCGCCCTGGGTTTCTTTCCCTGGACAGCTGTGCCTGAGGTGCTAAGCAGATTTTCTCACTAAAAAAAAGGAGAACAGTGGTTTGATTCCCACCCCCTCCATTCTACAAGTGTCCTTGGGCAAAACACCGAAGCCCAAATTGCCCGTAATGGCTGTGAGTGTGGAGCCAAAGAGAAACACTATGTATAGAAGTGCTTCATGGATGAGTAAATGTGAGTCACTGTGTGAAGTTCACTGAGTGGTTATCAAGACTTGTCAGATGGTGCGTTAATGCCAGTCTTTATGTCATCAGACCGTTGAAATTAGTTACTTTTTGCTCTTAGATTCTGCCATGACCAAGTGACAGCATGATGAGTGACGCATTCACATGTAGACAGCAGCGATAAATCTGAGCACAACCGCTGTGTCTCTGTTGATCAGGAAAGAGAAAATCAAAGGTTTTTAGTTTAGGGTTTAGTGATGGACGTGGACACACTCACGAAAAATGCTTCGGTTTCTGGGATACATCCAAAACAACTTGGTCTGGGTTTGTGGTCTGTACTCTTAGTACTATATTACTGTAAACTTCCAGCAAGGAAAAATATTGTGAAGTAACATAGTGACAGATGTTTGGTTTGTAGTTAATCGCTGGTTAGCTTGTGTGGCACTGCAGTAAAGTCATTGTTGAAATGTTAAAATGGATGGATGGATAGATAGATAGATAGATAGATAGATAGATAGATAGATAGATGGATGGATGGATAGATAGATAGATAGATAGATAGATAGATAGATAGATAGATGGATGGATGGATAGATAGATAGATAGATAGATAGATAGATAGATAGATAGATGGATGGATGGATAGATAGATAGATAGATAGATAGATAGATAGATAGATGGATGGATAGATAGATAGATAAAACATAGATGATCTATCTATCGTATAATACCAAGGTTTTCGGTATTAGTTAGAATCCAACTAGAGGTAGAGGTTGAGAATAGTGCCAGAGACATTGGTGTTCAGCGGAGGCATGTCGACAAAAAATGTCTTCCTCTCCCAAAAACGTATCAAATTATACATAAAACAAATGCAGGGAACAGATAAAGGGTCTCCCAAAAACGTATCAAATTATACATTAAACAAATGCAGGGAACAGATAAAGGGTTTATATATGCAGTTTCATGGAGCATAAACGTAGGTTTTTTAGGAGGACCGTTATTTCTGCTTGGCCTTAAAAAAAAGACCTACATAGTTATTTGGCACAGGGTTACCACCAATATCCTAACGTAGACCTGGGATTTAGAACTGTGTAGATAAGCACCCAAACCTTCTTCTTACTGGATGAGGGGAGGGTGCAAGGTTAATGTGCTGAGGTTTGACATGCAGAGAGTATTTTTCTGTAAAAGAAAAAAAAAAAAGATCCAGACCAAGCTTGACCTAGAATTTCACTATAATTCCTATCAACTTTGGAAGTACTCCTTTTTGCAGTCCAGTGTGTAGAATTAGGTATCATTCTCTTTTTTACTCCTTTTTGCAGTACAGTGTGTAGAATTAGGTATCATTCTCTCTCCCTCTTATCTTTCCCTCTCCTACTCTCTTTATCTCTCACTCTCACTTTTCTGTGCCTTTGAGTGTTTATTGTCCAGAGTACATACCAGACTGGGATGCCATGTTTGTCTGATTGGATCCCCCCAAGGAATACAGTGGGATACAGTTGTAGTTGTTAAAATACATGTTCAGCACACACACACACTTACACACACACATACTGGCTGGTATTGTTTTTCTGGATGTGGACTCTAGTCCAGACACACACACACACTCGCACACAATTAAATTTGAATGTTCATGATGTAATTCCTTCTTCATTGTGCCGTGGCAGTAGCGTCTGCGGGCACACAGTGTTAATTGCTGCTGAGTCGTGCTGCGGCCGTTGCTGTTGTTTGGTTTGTGTCTCGCTACGCAAACAATGTTAACACGGGGGTCAGTACAGAGGGTGAGCTCTGCCTGAAGACTTTCAGCTGCAGATTCCCAAGAAAATGGAAATGAGTTAGACTGAAGGATGAAGTTTTATTTATACGCGGTGCAGGCATGTGTGCTGCCAATTTACACATACACAAAGTGACGTGAATAAAATTGCGCCTTAACACAACACTTTTACAATGAGTCCAGAAACCAGGAATCAACCGAGCAGATTAGGTGATAGACACGCGCAGCAGTTTTTTATTAGCGTGCCATTTGAATTTAAATATTCTCACTGTATTTAACCAAATGAAGTCTTAATGTCAGTGACTCTCTGTGCTGTGTGCTCATCCAAAATGACATCTCGGGCGGCTATTTGACTTGCATGTATAAAAGCTAGGATCATATGATCAGAAGATCTCATATGAAGAGAGCCCTCGAAACCCTTTCTAATAAAGTGTTACTGGTTGCAATAGAAGGTTGTTTTCATCATCTGCACCTCTATGAAATCCGGAGGGACTCCTGTTGCTATGCTAACACCTGCCGTTGAGCTGACATTCTCAGCCTGAAAGAGGGGAGTATTTTCCAGAAAGGTCAGGCCGGATAAACCAGTAGTTGCAAATTCAAAAATCAAAGGTATAATTTGAAACCAAAGAATCACATTCATGGATCCTGGCAGTGTTCTTTAATGTGAGGAGGAAGTACAGTATATGGTGCTGTGCTCATCAGGGACACTAGCTTCTGTCTCTATGTACTGTATGTACTGTATGTACTGTACTTTCCTGGTGAGTGTTTAGTACACATACGGGTGGGAATATTTGTCACTAGAAAAAGGATTCGGTAATGGACAGTTACACTAAGAAGAGGTTACTGAGCTACTCAAGTTAAAACCCAAGGAATAAGGAGCAGTGTTAGCTACACTAGGCTAAGTCAAACTTTAGAGGAACGTGTAATTGTAAATAAAATGTTAATAAAAATGTAATTTATTTTTCAATCTGAACGGTATTGTGTTGCAATACTACCTTAATATTTAACATGAGACCGTTGGCAATTGTTGAAGTATGTAGGTTGTTGATGAGTTTGAAACTTTTGTTACCGTTTTTTAGTGTCTCAAAAAAAAAAAAGATTATTTTACATGGGGAGGAATCACCAAACTCTTAGCTCACTGTTAACTGAAGTTAGTTTTCTTTCATTTTAATAGTGTTAAATAGGAGTACTCCACAAATAGTTCAAGACACTGCAGTGTCCCATTAATGTCTTTAAATGGCATAGAAACTACTGTGTGTAAAATAACACAACTGGGATCAACCATTGATTTTTAGTTCATTTGTTGTTGTAGATTTTTCAACCAAAGTAAGTTACTCACACTCCCCTTTAATATTCAATTCACCAATAACAACTAACAGCATTAGGAACTGCTACCAGGAACGTGTACTCTTCCTTCTGTTCTTTTGACATTTCCACCAAACACTAATCTGCCATAGATCCATTTACAATACAACGTTCTCCTCCCAAATCAGAGACTTTCGCCCAGACTGTAATTCTGGCAACTTCGGCCGAGACTTGGACTCCAACACATCGTCTATAGTTTATTTTAAGGGAATCTCTTACAAACGCCTTGGCCATGATACTGTTGCTGTAGTACTCCAAGGCTGACAAGTACGCAAGTAATAACTCATCTTTTGGCTTATATCCTAACATTTCCATCTGCATTGAGAAGTAACTGAGCCTACGTCCTTGTTTAAATTTAACCGTGTGCTACATTTGTTCCTTTATTAAGATTTCCATCCGTTGAGGTTAAAGCTACTATTTGGTTGATGGCCATGTCGGCATTCATAGTTTTTTTTAATTATTTTATTTTGCAACATTAAAAAAAAAATTGAAGCAGCCTCTTCCTGTTTTGTCTCGGCCACTGTTTATAGAAGACATTTTTCATCCAACTGCTAATCATTTCCGCATGAATCAGAAGAAACAGTTTATGAAAACCATTGCTCTTGTTTGACATTATTATAGAAACGCTTCTCTTTTTTGTGTTGCTGTTACTAATTAACAAGATATCAAGATTTTTGCCTTGCTTGCTGCAGAGTTGATCACCAAGGAATTCTGCTCTTAGCGACAACAGCGGAAACCGCATAGAAGAACGCACGGGCGTCAGCGAGCTGAGGACTAATTATTAATGCAATGAGACAAGTTTAAAATTCATGCATATCTGGAGCGGTGACCTCTGCTGACATGTAGATTTGTCTTGGTGATTTATCTGCTGTGACTGCAGCTTGGGAAAGCAATAAGCGG
The DNA here is from genome assembly GCF_000523025.1 of Cynoglossus semilaevis. Classification (NCBI taxonomy): domain Eukaryota; kingdom Metazoa; phylum Chordata; class Actinopteri; order Pleuronectiformes; family Cynoglossidae; genus Cynoglossus; species Cynoglossus semilaevis. Next base: position 12,189,646 of record NC_024315.1, read on the forward strand.
CACGGTTAAAAAAGTAAGAGGGGATTTATCTGTAGATGCTGCCGAGAGAGTCGATGATAAATGGGTTAAACCTATGCTTCCCTTTGAAGGTAAATGGATAAAAACTAGAGGAAATGTATAACTAGGTCAAAGTGGGAGAAGGACCTACCTGCATGGGAAAGATAATTTAAAACAGGAGGAACATTTTTATTTTCAATAAATCTAGGTACTCATGTTTTATGTCATATCAAATTTTGGATATGAATATAATATTATCATCCATAAACGTGCAGATTTTAATTTGTTAATATGTCTTTTCATTTCCCTGAAAACTGATTCCAAGGAACACAATTAAAGGACCTTCTTTCTGCCCTGATCTAAGCAACCATTTGTGTGATCGGTTCTCCTGTTATTACAAGGCAACGGCTCCTGTCAAAGATGTGTATCTTATCTGAGTGAACCCTTTGATAATTGGGTTTATCAGTAGAAATGGCCTGGGAGATCTTCACTGTGTCAAGGATAAACAAGGCCGTCTGGGACCAAGGTTCCACAGGAACAGTAGCTTATCAGATCAAATGCTGCTCCGCGAAAAGAGACAAATATTTAGAACTTTTTTTTTTTTTTCAAAAGGCCAATCATGACGCTAGCTTTCTCCTGTCATTAGTCCTAATAACGTATGACTAGTTCCTTCATTGGGGGTCAACACCTCCGTAGCCAAGTGTTTTTGCCCAGATTTCACACTCAGGGCCTAACTTAGCTTAAGGGAACATTAGGAATCACACCAGCAACCTTCTGCATTGAGTGGAAAACTTCATGTAAAAATACCGTAAATTTCAACTTTTATTTGGTGCAGTATTTCCTTCAAAAAAGCAAATACTTCCATGTCTACAGTTTCTCTTAACCAGATGGGTGAGGTGATAATTAAATGTTAGCAGCTACTAGCTAAATGTGTTAAACTATCAATGGTACTGTAGGTGTTAATGAAGTGGAACTGATTCTAATGATGTGACAGAAGCTATATGTTGGCACAAACATAACCAGAATTACATTGTTATGCAGTGGAGCACAGAGACGCACTGCTTTATATAGCATTTCATTGACTTTCATAACATCATCATGTGTTTTGGGTACAGTACTTATAGAGTATTACAAACGCAGTAAATAAACATAATCCGGCGTTGACTTCGTAGGGACTTTACCAGGCTTTGAAACCAGAAATAGTATTATTGTTTGTCAAAAAGTTTTATGTCAAATTGGGTAGAAACATGCTTTATTTCTACTGTACACATCCACAACGAAGGTCTAAAGCAGGGATGTCAAACATACGGCCTGGAGGCCAAAACTTGCCCACTAGCTCACTTTTGAATTTTGAAAATTATTTTGAAAATAAGAAAAATACTCTTCATATTCAGGATATTTTTTGTGTAATTATATTTAATTAAATATGAATATATAACAATAAATATCTAATATAGTAGTACTTCTTTGCATGAGAACAAAGTGGAAAAAATATTTTTTATTCTTTATAGTTAAGTGTGTTATAATTTAGAGTATAGAGTATTCTTTATAGTTAAGTGTGTTATAATTGGTATAAGTGGTCTGACCCACTTGACATCTAATTAGGTTGTATGAGTCAAAATTAGTCCGGGTCACCACCTCCTTCTTAGCCTTGCCTGTTGTGAAAGTTCAGAAAAAGATGGAGGGTGTAGCTTCATCAAAACCATTTGGAAAACTTTAATAATTGCAATATGTTTCCATCGAGGTTCGAGTTCAAATTTAATGTCCGCACTCATTCTAAAATAGTGTTTTCTTAAGGCGTCCAAACAAGTATTAGTGGAAAAAAAAAATCTAACACACTTTAAAGTTGTAACTGTCTTAGACTCTTTCACTAAACATTAATGTTCAGTATTGCATGTGCGCCTTTGATGGGGAGCTCGTGAATCATAAATGGATATGTCTGTACCAATCTGAATCACTCTGGTTCTACTAAATATTTGTATATGTGTTCCCTTTTTGTTTGTGTGGACTTGTTGGACTCTGCAGCGTGGATTCACTTGAAACAATACTTTGTTTAGTAGTAAATACTGAGGTAGTGTAGCAGAGGTAGTTCAAGCATTATTATTATTTAAACAGAGGAAACCAGAGCAGTTAAAGTGACAGTGAACACTTGGCTTTAAACTAAATGACAAAAATGTATGGTATTTTTCTGCTGCTCACGATGTTTTTTTTTTTTTTTTTTCCTGACTTTGTTCTACTTGAAAACATAGTATTGCAAAAACATGCTTTATTAGGCCTTCTCTCAATACCAGCTTCTTCTAAACATGTCAACATAAAAGAAGGCTACTTTAAAAGTGTTTCAAATCCAAAAAAGATTTGAGTTTGGCATGTGTTTTAGACTTCTGTCAGATATGACTGAACTCCAGCTTTAATTACCTTAAGGACAGACCTCAGGTTTACCACATCACCAGCTGTTAACGGTTCTTTAGTCTCCTTTGTCTCTACGGTCAGAAATATGTTCATCAGTTCTTTTGTTTATAGGTGTAATTAGAAGCTCTTTAATTAGAATGATATTAATGAAGTGTAAACATTTGGGATTTTTTTCTCTTGGCTTTATTGACCTGCTTTGCAGCTTTCAAATTAGATTATCACATTTTAATGTTGGATCGGTTAGACAAAGAAAAGGAAGTCAGCCGGCAACGACTGAAGCAAACAGATCAGAGGTCAGAAAAATAGTGAGAATTCACCTCAAAGCAGCTGAATGTTTAGAATTTTCTCTTAAGGTAGTAATGACACAATGAGAATGAACTTTCAATGAGGCCAGTTCGAAGCACTAAAGCTCCCAATCTCATCGCACCACCTGTTAACACCTCATTCTTCAATTATAAAGTAAATTTAATACAGGAAAAAAAAAACGTGTTTATGTACGACTGCTAGAGTTTAGAGGAAAACCTTTTTATTTGTCCTCATCAGCTCCATCTAGGCATCAAACCCATGTCTCCCCTCGTCCTTCTCTGACCTGAATTCTTCAGTTTCCGCATCACTTCACAAGTCCTTTCCTTCAGTGTGACCTTTTTTTTTTTTTTTTTTTTTTTTTACAATTGTCTTTGAACAGCACTGAGAATGAGACCTAGTGATGGACGACCGGGTCTGTGCACAATGATGTGGGACTCCGCATCATTCGGAACACTTTAGGGGTGTGTAAGAATCTGTAGATACAATACGCATCACAATACAGGGGAAATGATACAATATATAATACTGTAGGCACGATATATTGAATTTTTTTTTTAAATGTATTGTGGGACAACTATCATAGCATAGTAAACACACAATGCTGTTACATGCTTGACCTCAGGTTACTAATATGATGATATAATGAACCAACAGCATGAATAGTTCCATCTTAACTGTTGATTAAAAAATCAATACGGTGCTGTAGCATATCAGTACTTATTGCGAAACAAAATATTGCGATATTTCCGATTTCTTACACCCCTAGAACACATTCAGGCTGAAGAGCAAATGTGTAACATTCCAGTACTTATTGTGAAACAAAATATTGCGATATTTCAGTTTACCGATTTCCTACACCCCTAGAACACATACAGGCTGAACCGATTTCTTACACCCCTAGAACACATACAGGCTGAAGAGCAAATGTGTAACATTCTTTTTCAGTCAAATATATATGTACACCAGTCAGATATATTTACCGCTATAGAGTGAGGTAAAACGATACCGATACTCAATAGTTAATGTGGCTTTTGACAGTTAATAAATCATCAGACTTTGCAGATATGAAGTTATTTTTAAATCAGACTCTGAATGAGTCAGTACACACCTACCACGAACCTCACAGTACTTCAGTTTCATTGTATAAATGTACCTGTTATTTTACACCTATCACAGAAGTGGTTAGTGCCCTTGCCGTACAGCAAAAAGGTCAGGTGTTCATTTGGAGTTTGCTTTTGTTTTTGGATCTCAGAGTACTTCAGTTCCCTCTTACAATAATTCAGAATAAGGTCAATTCTATTGACTGACTAGTGATGTGAGCATTATATATGTGTGAGCGGTTGTTTATCTCCCTGTGGTCCTGTGATGGACTAGACAACTCCCCAGGCTCTAACCTCCCCTCCACAACAACTATTTGTTTTGACTCTAGCCCCCCAGTGACTTAAACAGCATTAAGTGAATCGGGGAATATCGCAAAAGTACGAGACAAACCCTGTAATACAGAAATTCACTTTCCTCCCTGTCTGTCTCCAGTGACCTGATTCTATTAAGTCTAAACATGTTGTTTTCAGGTCTAGTAACAGTGCCAGGCAACACTTCTAGTCTCACCAGTCCTGCTTACCTAGCAGTACTCCTACACTCATGCAGACGATCACTCAGTTTTTTAACCAGAGTTCAGTTATGGGATGCAGTTTTGCACATTCAGGTGTGGGTGGTTGGTGTTGTCATTCTTGAGTCGCTCGAAAGGGAAAGTGTAAGGCTTTGGTGTTTTACTAAAGGAGATATTTTTCTATGGACAACTGTATTATCATAGAGTAGGATGATGTTCCAGAGAATAATAGAAACCTACCAGTTGGGATTCCCAGATGTTGTTATGTGAATGTGAGTAGGTGATTGTCCCTCTTTGGTTGTGGGTCCTTTGCTTTCAAGTGCCACCGTTGTGCTGACCAATGAAAATTAAAGTGATGGAAGCAGTCGAAACCAATGGAAGCCTAGAATTATACTTCATAGAATTTATATATATATAAGAATAAATTATTTTTATGATTCCATCTGTTTAGCATCCACCCATCCATTCATCCAGTCATCCATCCCTCCATTCGTCCATGCATCTGCCCATCCATCCATCTATCCATCCACTCATCCATCCATCCATCTATCCCACCATGCATCTCCCCATCCATCCATTCACTCATTGCATCACCCTATCCATCCATTCACTCATCCATCCATCCTTCCATCCTACCATGCATCCATTCATCCACTTATCCATCCATTCCTCCATGCCTGTGAAAGTCCTGACGTAGGCTTGGCAAGAGTGTCCAAATATGTTTCACGTTTAATTTTCACAAGAGTATCCAATGGCCAAATTTTTAAAATGAGATTTAGAAAAACTAGAGGTTGGTTTGGATCGCCAAACCAAAACATAGGTTTGTGGACTAGGTGGAATCAAACCCTGAACTTTACTACTGAAGTTTACTGAAGTTACTACTGAACTAACCCAACCATATATAAGTCACTGTCAAGTACTTTCAGTGGTCATCAGGAGTAGAAAGAAGTAGAAAAGTACTATGTATGTACAGACTGTTTATAATATATAATGAAAATGAGCTTAAGTCACTTTAAAAATCCACAAAATGTTGTGTCAGGATCTGCTCCCACTGGTCTACCAACTGAAAGACACACTAGCTTTGGCTGTATTCTACCACAGATCAATGTGGTGACACTTTCATCTGCATCCATTAACATCCGGCCTCACTTTTACCTTTGAGGCAGTATTTCTTTTTTTATAAATCTTTTTCATTTCGATTTCCCTCTTCTCCAGCCAATAGAAAATAAAATTGAAACTGTGAACTCATTCATTTGCCTTATGCACTGTAGCCGCGGCCACAGAGAGCCATTTGTCCTGGAAGGAAACACTAACTCAGACGCTCGGACAGAACAAACACAGTCAGATGAGTCACAGACTTAAAAAAAAAAAAAAAAAGTAAACATTAATATTCACCACATGAAGAATAAATCTTTAACTATTTGTTTTAGGGCTGCTGACTGGGAATACGTAATATTAGCATCGCGACAACAGACATGTTTTATGTTCGCCATTACTTTGACTAATTGAATGTTCGTCTATATTTAATGAGGTGTGTAGCCCCCGGAATATTTTTGCACACGTGTGTCTTGTCAGAGCTGCAGAGACATATTTTGGTTCAAAGTCATGGTTGTGAAACTATTTTTTTTAAAGTTTGAACAAGATTAAACAGCTTTGGCTTCACTCCCACTTGGTTGGAATGAAATTATACTTTTTTGTTATTGGATTTGGACGGTATTTCTTTTTTCTGTTTCCTTCATGGTTCTCCAAGATGCTGCTCATCAGTCAGTAAAGCAGGAGTCATTCAAACAGACTGTCAAGATTTCAATTAATTTTATATTATACTATATTTACTTACTATATATCATACTATCTACAGTAGTAGTTTGGGTATTTGAGTGATTTTCTCCATATTAGACCCTGTGATGGACAATGAACCCCACATTTACCCACCTACTGCAGGGATTGGCTGCAGCTCCCCCTGCCATCGTAAACAGAAAAAAAAAAAACAGTAGAAGATGAAGGACTGATTGGCCCCTTGGAGGCCAAACAATAAAATAAAAAAAAAAGTCTCCATATTTTTACAATGTTATCAGGGATCATATTCCACTGACGGTCTCTTCTTCCTGTCTTTGTCATTTTCCCCTTGTTTCAATCACATCTTTTATACTTTTTTATGGTTAATTTTTTGTGTCATGAATTTATACACCCTCTTCTAAGTGACTTACGTGGGCCGGATCAACCTTCAGGGTCACAGCAAAGAGGGGTATGGAGTCAATTCCAGCAGTTTTCAAGGGCAAGGGTGAGGCACTGAGTCAGGAAAGTTCCACGGTAAATACTTATGTTCACGTCAGTGTCAAATTCAACTAATCTTGCTGTTTTGGGACCGTCTTACCATTGCTGCACTATATGGACCGCCGCACCGATTTAATTAGGGATAAAAGTTAAAGTTAAAGTTAAAGGAAGGAATAATCATTTGAACTTGGAACCAACCTGTCAATCATCTGTCAGTGATCACCGAGTGGTTTATAGCTATAAAATCCCTCGGCTGCCAGGTGAGAAGACAAACAGTTTCTCAGCCAGTTCATGTTGGACCTGTCAGCTTATTTCTAAGATTCAAAGCCCTCAAAAACTATTTTCACTTTTGAAACTGAAATGTCTTTTTATTTGTTAATTAGAAAAAACAGTAAATGATTCCTATAGAGCAGTGATTCACAACCACTGTGTCACGGCACATTACCGTGTCCTGAGATACTGTCAGGTCATTTGAGAAATTGTTTCTAATTTCACTCAATTGGTCTGAAAACTTCTATTTCATTAAAGTAGAAGAATTATGTTAGGCAACTGGACGTGAAATCTTCTCAAAGAAGATGTTTCACCTCTCATCCAAGAAGCTTCCTCAGTTTGGAACCTTGACCATGATCTGGATGCTCTTCATAGACTATTTATTTACTTCAAATAATTTATCGCCGTCAGTCAATGAGACAGTTACAGGCATCACAATTAAATTCCTGATTCCACCAGGTTGCAGCAGATGCTATATAAACTTAAAAAAAGGAAAGCATTCTTCGTGTGTCTTTCTTCAATTCCTGCAGGTGTATCAGGGTTGTGTTCAATGGAATAGGCCTGGGGTTTTGTACTGAGAAAGTACTGCATATTATGAATAAATTGCCTAGAAGATCACTGTATTTAATTATAAATAGTTTTTGGTGGTGTGCTGTGGGGTTTTTTAACTTAAAATGTGTGCTGTCTTTCAAAAAAGGTTGGGATACTAAACTACCATCATTTACAATCCCAATCTCTTGCACAGCCCCTGGTGGCAGCTTGTGTACTCCTGTACTACACTTCTGTGTCTTCTCCCTAAAAACACATATGGAACTATAAGGTAGCATTTTTACTAATGCTAAAGACTCCCATGTAGTCTGGAAGAAAAAAAAACTACATATTTTATTTTCAACTAATTTCATATTCTTTTCCGATATCATTTTTTGACACAAAAACTGTAATAATGCTTCCTTTTATAGTGAAAATAGTTTTATTTTTCCATTTTCCATTTCATACCGGCTACTTATGCTGAATTACTTGTGATAAACACACTCTGGACTCACAGGAGCAGATGTTCCATTAGTTTGGTTCCCAATTTAACCGTAATTTTGTCAAAATGTGCTGCTAAAAACATATTAGTGTGTGAGTGCAAAAAAAAAACAAAAAAAAAACTAGCACACAGTGAAACTGCTGCCACGTTGAGGGGAAATTTTATTTCTTCATTTCAAGAAATGGAAAATAAAAGCAGTTATTATTATGGCTCATATGATTGGGTTTAATATGTTTAGCTGCAAATGACAAAAGGCTGATGATGTGACAATGTCAATGGTATGAAAACAAAATGGTTGATTTTGATTGACATTTATACAGTAGTTGCCTCGTTGGATTCCCAAATAAATGTCAGTTATTATATTATATAAATGTGCATCAGTTTTTATACTTCAAATCCTGTCAGAAGGGTAGATAGTTCTTTTCATTTTTAATTTTTTTTTTTAAATTTTACAAACAGCTGATGTAGTCATAAAAATATGCTTTCATTTGTACTAAAAATGAAAAAGAAAAAAGGAAATTCTTCCTTTTTATGTTTTAGATGGCAGAGTGGGTTTTATTTAACTGGATAATCTGTACCCAGGGATATTTTAAGTCCCAATCTATTGCCTGCTATATTAATGATTTAATGCTATAATACGTCATTGTTTAAAACCACAGGGGCTTGATAAGCTGTAGGTAGGGTGTAAAGCCTGCTCGGGAGTTATGGATGTTTTTGTAGCTGGCTATAATTTTCTGAGCAACACAGCAGGTAAAGGAGGGGAAAAAAAATAAATACCCTTTTCCCCCCCTCATTCTATTGGCATTATTGTGTCCCCCAGGCGTCTGACTCCTAGCAAAACCAATAGAGAGATACTGTTGACACTTCATCACTGCTGTCTATAGAAGCAGTGAAGCTCTCAGAGCAAGTTTAAATAGGAATCCACTGTACTTTTCACTCTGGTGAGCAGTGATTGCCATCAACAGTATATCTGCTCAGGTTTGTTTGTAAACTACCGCCGTTTCCACAAGAAATATTGCTGTAAACTGTGCAAACAGTAAAAGAGGGGCCTTTTTGGACTATTGAGCGTACATGCTAAATTTCAAAAGAAAAAAAATAATTGTACATATATAGGCCACACTTCTCTATAAGCTGCAGGTTTCTATGTTGTAACATGGGATATTTACATAGAAAGGTTTTTCTTTTTTTCACTTTTAATGAAAAATCCATAAATAAGCCACATCGTTATTTTAAGCCCCATGGTTCAAAGCGTATGAAAAGAGCCATTGTTTACCAAATGTGGAAATTTTAGAAACCAGTGTGATCTGCCACCTGACAACGCTTTATGTCTCAGACTATTGATAAAAACATGGAAGCCACTATCCTGAAATAAAAGTGATGCCAGGTTTATGGACTAAAATTAGAAGTGAACTTTTACTGGCTGCCAAAAAACTGCACCGGAATCCGAGTCAATGTGAAAATGTGGCAATTTCTGCCTTGATTCATAATGTCAGTAAACAATGTCCCAGGGATTTCATGATCTCATTACCAGTTTTAAGTCATCTGCAATAGAATATTAACAGGAATGTGTGAGTTATGGCCCATAAAAAGCAAAAACAGTCAGACATCAGAGAAATATATTCACATGGTGAAAAAGGAAATCAGGATTTTTCGATGTTGAGAAAAACAAATAATGAAAAGATGAAAAAGAAGGCTATGAAAGGTAAAATATGTTAGGATTGTTCATTTATCCTTGACGGCCTATATCCTTTTTTAAGGGCTGCAGGGCAGCAGGTGAGGTGTGGGGGCAGAAGAGGACAAACCTCTGCTCACAACCACGGAAAACAGACCTGCTAGAGATGATAAATACAAAGGTCTTGCCTTGAATCCTGATTACAAATTAATTTTAAGTAAATATAATTGTTACTTTACTGGATTTTGTAAAGAAATAGAAAATATTTTATATACTGTGTTGCTGCTTTATTTTAGCTCTACTTTAGCTGGTGCATCTCATTAAAAAAAGTTAGCTCCATTTCCCTGAATAGGGCAGTACGTTCAATGCATAACTTGCTCAACAAGATTAATTCCGTCCTTAAAAACAAGACTTTTCTTACTTTCTCGAAACTTTTTTTGTTTGCAGTGTATGGTCAAATTAAAGGGAAAGATTTACTTGAATATTGGGTGTTTGGGGACTGTGGGACGGAACTGGGAAAAACACATGGAGCACATGCAAAGTCCGTACAGAAAGTTAACCAGTGATGCTGTTAAGCGAACGCACTAACTACTGGTCTATAACAAATTGTCCTCAGCTAAAATTTAGCAAAAACTTCAGGATGATGTTTTAATCCATCCAAACCAAACTTCTGCTGCTTCTTTTTACCACTGTTTTTAACCACTTCTTTTAATGGCCATGTTTCATGTAAAATGTACCATGTGTCAAACCTAAGGCTTGCGAGCCACATGTGGCCCACCAAGCCATTTTTTGTGGCCCGCGAGAGCTTAAAAAATGTTTATAAAGTCCATGCTGCTGAGTTTCTTTACTTGATTTTTTTTATTACACAGAGCAATGTACAATATTTGTAATTTGAATAAATAATAATCTATTGCAAAAACCAGTATTACATTATGTAGTTACATTTATACAGTGTTTCGGTTACAACCGTCCCTTCAAGGGGAACTGCGTTGCAGATGTGGCCCCCGGGGAAAAACAGTTTGATATCCTAGCATATAGTAGCAGATAGTAGCCTTGTTAATGGCAACTTCTTGAACTTAAGATACCCACATCTCACTAATCAAATGTGTGTTTGCATAAAAACTCTAGGAACGTACCTATCTCTCAATGGGCCTCTTCATGCACCGCGGACAAGGGACTGAGATAAAATCAGTAAAATCCCCAAAAGACTTAAAAATGCTGCTTGTGTTGTTGAGTCTTAAAGAAGTCGTCCATTCAGCTGCAAAGAAAACGAAGGGTCAACTGGAAGTTTGTCGCCTATCGAGCTGCTATTTTAATGCTCTGTTTGTGTTTCGCTGTGTTGTTTGGGTTTGATAAATACATGCATCTTTTTTTTTTTTTTTTTCTTAAACTACCATTGCATTGATTTGCTTGTCTAGCCTGTAAAGGCTCTTGCTCCTAGAGGACATTAAGGCTGAATTGGTGCAGAAGTATTGATCAAAAATGAGGGATGACATCATACAGTGAAGTAATATGAGTTGCACTCCCAGTATACATATATATATGCAGTATTTACGTCTGTTTTCATTCACGTGCATCAGAGGCGGTGTATCTATGCATAAATGCATATGGCAACATGAATGCACGGCAGCGTCCGGCGTACGCTCTGGACACTCTGGCTCTTGTGTTTGTGCGGACCAAGGCCGTGTAAGGACACAGCCTTCACTTAATAAGCAGGAAGTGCAGGAAAGTGCTGATGTCAGCAGAGAGCAGAGGAGCAGCTGCCAAGTTTGGTGTGTGTGTGTGTGTGTGTGTGTGTTTACAGCAGCCCCATCTATCTGCTCCACGTCTTTGGTCCTGGGCATGCATAATCATATCAGCATTGATCTAAAAAGGAGCCGCGCACACACATGTTGCCGTGTCATCTATTTAGCGACAGGATTTATTGTATCTTAACAGTACCTTCAGGGGCTGTGCATCTGCGTGTGTGCGCATGTCTACGTAGGTGTGTGTGTCAATACTTATCTAAAATCCATTGTGTTTTAAATCTAGTTGTTGCTATTTAGGCCGATGCTAATCTTTTCTCTCTGTGTCTTTTCTCTCAGTGAAGACGTTAAACTACAGTGATAGGGTCAGGGTCCTGTTCTCCCCGTTAATGGCTGCTAATAGGTTCTGTTACAGATAATCTGGATCTAATGATGTGGTAAGGGGGCCTCTCACACTCGCTCTGGGGCAAACCCAACATTGAAGGCTGTCTGGTCGATATTTGTTTACATCAAACGGCTTCCTGTCCCACATAATTCAGTCTCCAATGTCAAAATATCCTGCTGGTGTTTTCACCAAAGAGGCAGAAATGAGATGAAAAGCTGGAGAGAATAACTAGAACGAGTGAAGTTTTCTCTGTTGGAAAATTTTGGAGGTGAACGGAAGACCAATCTTGCGGTAGTGCTGGTATCACATGATAGACTCCTGACCCACTTGAGCCCAGTTCATCAGTACAAGTTTTTCTTTTACTGAGTGTTCCTTCAAAAGATATTCCGCCGAGACCGGATTGAGGCCGACGGAACAGAGTGTGAAAGATAGTAGTGTCCCCGAGACGGAAATTTTGGCAAGTTGTTCTAAAGTTGACGATAAGTTAGGCCTTCTGACCGAGGTGTAGTCTCCTGTGCCATGTTTGTTTCACTTCAGCTCTCACAAAAAAATATTTTTCATTATAAAATAAAAAATATAGATCTATAAATTAAATTTACTTTTTTGAAATTTTCAAAATAAAAGTACAGCTAACGTTGGGGGAGACATTAACCTTATTTTTAGTTTTATCACAAAGACTGACTAACTACATCAAGACTAACTGATCGACTGAGCTAATAAAAAAACGACTGTCACACTGACTAATGGATGACTGATTGAAGATAATTGACTGGATACTACTTGACCGACCGACTAAAGACTGACTGAGTGACTGACCGGACTGAGCTAATAAAAAAACGACTGTCACACTGACTAATGGATGACTTACTGAGCTAATAAAAAAACGACACACTGTCACACTGACTAATGGATGACTGATTGAAGATAATTGACTGGATACTACTTGACCGACCGACTAAAGACTGACTGAGTGACTGACCGTCTGAAGACTGACTGACCATCTGAAGACTGACTGATCGGCTGAAGACTGACTGACTGACTGACCAACTGAAGACTGAGTGACCGACCGACTAAAGACTGACTGAGTGACTGACCGTCTGAAGACTGACTGACTGACTGAAGACTGACTGACTGAAAACTGACCAACTAACTGAAGACTCACTGACTGACCGACTGAAGACTGACTGACTGACTGAAAGTTTCCACAGTTCAATCTCACAAACTTCCAAGTTTGCAGATTATTTTTCCTGGCATTACGGTTGATACTTTTTTATTCTCATTCTTTCAACTGCAAAGACCTGAATTATTATTCAAATTCCTTCTTTTCAAATTCATTTTTTTAAACAACCATTTTAAAAACACTTTCTTGCCGTATTCGTTGTTTGTTGGAAGACGTAAACATCATTTCCACCCGTGTGTACTTCCTGGCTCCAGGACGTTTCTCGGTCCACTATCGTTCGGTACAGCCACAAGGTTGTTAGGTACACTGTAATTCTCTTATTGTACCCCAGGGCTCAGGTGAGGTGATTACTTCAGTTTGTGATGTGCTGTATAGCATGAAATTGTGAAGAATGCTCTGCAGAAGTCCGACCACAAAGGGAATGCTGTGTGCAGAGTGTAATGGCTGACCAGGGACAAATTAGCGGGCACTTTTTGTTGCCCCTGTTTACGTTGTAACAATTACTGAATAATTCACAGTGCTTTGTTAATTTGCGCTGCCTGCCGTGCCTCGGCGGAATGACAAGCCAACATTACTGCGAGGCAGTTTTACAAAAGTCAGAAACCAGCTGACCTTTATGCGGCCGCCACAGTTCATCATTTTACATTTGTGAGGAAAGCAACAGGGCACGCAGTGAGTCCGATGGCACAGTGTATTTCAGGAACATCAGTGACTGTAGGAAAAAAAAAACAAGAGAGTGGCCTTTGGTTGCTCACTCTCACCGAATTTGAAATTGATTTTTATTTTGTTCCCACATCTGTGAAGCAGCTAGAAAATTTAAAGTGATAGCTGAGACTCGTGGAATGTGAGCGTCTCACGTTTTGCAAGGGTTTGTGCTATGTTTAAAATCAGATTGTGAGGATTCGCACAAAGCGAGAGGCGGAAAAATAAAGAGCCCCAGCAGATCACAGAGAATGTGTTAACTTTAAAGCAGATAAGTTTTTATCTATTTTCTAATTCCTAAAACAAAATAGTCGGAATGCAAATTTTTGAATTTGATTTAAAAAAAAATTAAAAACTTGACTAGCTTATTTTTACAGGCCGAATTCTGTATTTTGTTGTTTTGACAATGTTTGACAATTTTTTTTTTTTGACAAATTTTTTTTATATAATTTTACAATTAAGTTTTTTAGTAAACAACAAAAGAAATGTATTCTAATACTGCAGTTGTAGAAAGTTAGTTTCCCCTACAGTTTTAATAAAGTACCTTTGTTTTCTTCATCTTTATTTTTTAATTAGGCATATTTTTCTCTTACTATTTACCTTTTTTTCTTTGCTAATTTCTATTCCCTGTTTCTATTCCTGGCAGAACTCATATTTTCTTGTTTTGTAAAAGGACTTGAAAAGCAGTGTCTTTTGCGTTGTCTCGCCTGAAGGAGGTGACTTGGATTTAATGACATTATTAATTAATCATAAGCATTTGTATCATAATCACTTAATTCATCAGATTTTAATGTACTTGTTTATGCTGCTTCTATGCAGTACTTCATCTGGAAGAAGGACAACTCTGGCTATCTGCATTATCAGATCTGGTCTGTGTTGGTTCTGCCTGGTTCATTCTAGTACACTGGTCTCAAACCGCGTACATTAACTAATTGTTAATGTCAATCATAACAATAAATCTGTGTTTTTCCCCTTTTTTCATGCAAAGAAGTACAAGTACATTAGAAAATATTTAACGAAATATTTGACAAAACATCACTAACATAAATTATTTGTGCATGTGTTGTTTTGAACCCCCCAGCAGGCCATTTTAGGCCCATGGGCCATATGTTTGACACAGTTTCCTTGCTGGATCATGTGGTATTTTACAGACTGTGAACTTGTTGTGAATCCCGGTCTTTCTGTCTGGAGGGCCGTTCTCTGTTCGGGCCACCTTTGGCCGACTCAGGTGTGAGTAAATTTGTGATCGATGAGCCTAATTTGACCCTCTTCAAAAATCACTGTGGCGATGAAACCCAGACGCAGAGGACGCAGTGTGTGTTGTCTGCGCTTCATTTAGAAAAAGTTGACCCGTCACAGATGTGGCAAAGTTTCCTGACGTCCAAATCTTCAGACTAGGCCACGGTGATTTATGAGCTCTGCCTGCGGTTGTGTACGTTCCTGATCATAGTTGTATGTGAATGTTTGTGTGGATATCTGTCTCCTGGATCAAGGTTTTCCTATTTGACAAACACAAACACACCGTATATAAACACGCCTTGTGAATGCTCCGTTCCTGACTATAGGTTGTTTGCCTACACTTAACAATATCCTCTGTCCTTTTGTTATGGCGTATTACAAACAATTCACTGCTTTAAAGAATGGTTTGTTTTCCATTTCGGTCAGTTTAGAAAGTTACATCTCTTCTTTTTTTAAATCACAATAAGTGGAAGTCTTTGTCAAGAACCGAAAGGAAAAGTGTGACCATGTGTATTTAATACACACACACATGCACACATTTTAATTGAGTATTTGATACACACACACACATGCACACATTTTAATTGATTGTTCCGTCTTCTTTTCCCTCCTACCTGTGCAATACTGAATAGAAGCTACAAACAACTCATCGGTCTGAAATACTTTGGGTGTTGACTTTACTCCTAATGCTGTTATACTGTATATTTATGTATATATATCATAATAATTGTGTGTGTTGGCAATGTGGCAATGCGGTACGCATCACAATACAGGGTCAACAATACAATATAAATTGCAATAGGACGATTTTTTTTTTGAAAAACGCACAATGCTAAAATTGGAACAGAGGGATCTACATTTGTAATCACTACAGAAGAAAAAAACAACAAAAATGAACCAGTGCTATGAATATTTGCACCTTAGTTGTTAATATAAAAATCGATACAGTGTTGTAGAATACAGATAGGGTTTCATGAAATATAATATGTGTATCTGTATTACTGTATACCCCTCATAATTAGTGATAAATCTTTACATACAGGTCTGTGGTTTGTCTCTGACCCGCAGCAACAACACACTGTGTGTTTGTCACTCACGCAGTAAGACATATAGACATTTCAGGTCAAAAGGTTTCTGCATTTCCCCAGCGCTGACTAACAGCTCCCACTCTGAGCCTCACGTTGAAATTAAAAGCATCAAGTTGAAATCAATCATGTTGCGTAATTCGCCACCAGAAAGCAATTATATGGCGTTTTGTAAAATGTTCAACTACTTCTTCACAGGGGACGAGTACTCCCAGCAGAATCTTCATTATTATGAAGCTGTTATTTTATGACTGTTTGCCATTAATGATCGTCTCTTTGAAGTGATCCTGAATTAATTACTCTGGTGGGTTAAACGTTATAGGAGAGTGAAAAACGTACTTCAAAATGATCAGGTAATGAACTTGCATCATGTGCATGTTCACACTGAAAGCATTTCTTTTTCCGCGTGCTTTGTGTTTGACTCGGAGCCTGCTCACACATCACTGGTGTAGAGTTCCATTTATAAATGAGCCAAAAAAGAAATTACACTCAGGCTGATGAGTGTTAACCGTTGACCACGGAGACAAAACCAAACCCAAAATTCAAGAAAAAAAAACAATCTTGGACCATGAGAGAAGAAAGAAGTTTTGTCTTTACTTCACTGCAGACCTTTTATGAACGAAGCTGAGGTTTTACATTTATTTGAATCTCTTTCGTCGTTAACCCGGACCACTAAGACAGTTGTGAGGCATGCTATGACGTATGGTTAATAGACCTGGTTTTAAACCTGAGCTGGAGTTGGAGACCAGGATGGACATGATTAGAAATGAACAGATCAAAAGGGACAGTGAAGCTGGAGCATTTTGGAGATGCTTTGGAGCTGTGGAGAAAGTGAAACTATTGGACAAAGGCTGTTGGAGATGGAGTTGACAGGTAAGAGGACATTAGGAAGACCTCAGAGGAGTTTGTGGATGTAGTGAAAAAAGACATGGAAGTAGTTGGTGGAAAGGTAGAGGAGGCATGAGATAGGGTGAGATGGGAGAAGACGATCCGCTCTGTTGATCCATGAAGGGAACAGTCGAAAAAAAGAACAAGAATCTCTTTGGTTTTTGTTCATCTTTTGAAAAAAATGGTGGATGGATGGATGGATGGATGGATGGATAATCCTCCACTGAGGTCTACATACTTGGGGATCGTTTTTTTTTTCCCTGTAGATAATACTTACCTACATACTATTATGTAAAATTATGGGATTGTGTCCTAACGCCAGCTCACAGTGTGCTTCATCGCCTCGTCTACCGACAGCTCGTGCTTCAGCGACCCATTGATTTGCCGTCAGTCTTTTTGACGCCTTTTACTAACAACGTTGCTTCTCAGACTCCACCATCATGCAAATGTGAACCCTGTGCCACCGACTCGCTCGTGGTGAATGCATTGATTTAACACCGACTTCACATCAGTTTCCATGATAGTCCTATTCAGATAATAAATATTAGCAGAGATTTCAGACTTTCAGCAACAGGATTTCTTCCAATATAGTTCCCCCAATCGGCAAAGAGAGCTGTTTGAG
The DNA here is from genome assembly GCF_000523025.1 of Cynoglossus semilaevis. Taxonomy (NCBI): domain Eukaryota; kingdom Metazoa; phylum Chordata; class Actinopteri; order Pleuronectiformes; family Cynoglossidae; genus Cynoglossus; species Cynoglossus semilaevis. Next base: position 12,207,059 of record NC_024315.1, read on the forward strand.
CGTGAAGTTTATTTTCCCTGACAAATGTCTTGAACCGAAGCTTGAATCCAGCAACACATTTTCAGTCACATCGTGTTCATGCTCAGGCAGTGATTCCTCTGAAGACTACTTCGGTGTAGGCGGGCGTACAGCTGCTCAAACCTGAAGCTGGCGTGCTGTGTGATTTTTTTTCTTCTCCTTTTTAATTACTGGGAGTGCTGTGAGATATGAAAGTAATAAAATTGTATTTTTGAAATGAACTTTTAATATTGTGGTGTATGATTTTTTTTTTTAATTAAAGTTGCTGAAAACAACGTTACATAATCACGGGAACTGTCGATCATTCGTTAAATTCCAAATCTTGGAAAATGGAATTATCTCAATGAGCCTTATCAATTATAATGTATTTACAAAGAGAGAGAGAGTGTTTTTAATACTCGCTCTAATTTGTTTGCCGTGGTTAAATCTTTCTCGTTCACCTCACTTTGAACCGCGTCCTGCAAATTACTTTTTACCCCGAAGCAGTAGAATCAGTTTGAACTGTTTGAAATGACACCACATCTGATGCCTTTATATGTTGCCTCTAGTTCAAGCTCGTTTACTCTGAAACCAACCTTTAGTACCTGCTAAAAGGTGAACTGTCTTGACTGCGAAGTGACTCTATATGAGCTAGTTTTATCCACGTTGTTCAGGAATAATTTATATATATATACAGTATAT
>NC_024315.1:12207868-12238955 GCF_000523025.1 Cynoglossus semilaevis
ACATACATACAGTGGAACCGCAATATACGAGCAGAATTCGTTCCATCCGTACCAATCCGTAACCGTTCAGGTGTGGGCCGCTCCAAGTGCTCGGCCACCTAGTATCTATAATATATATATATTTATATATATATATTTATATGCATATATTATATATTATATATGCATATATTATATATATCTCATTCTTTCTTTTTTCTTCCACTTGTTGTTATCATTATTATATTATATAACGGAATGCTGCTGTATCTTATTTGTCATATTTGCCCTTCTTGTGTTTGCAAACAGTTAATACACTTTGGTTTATATGCAGTAGCAGTACAGCTCTATTAGTACATAATACACTTGTACTGGATGTTTATTTTTACATGTTGCGCATGAAAATTAGATTAGTATTGTATTAGTATGACAATATATTGTGTCATCTGTACCTATTTTAATAGTACTGGGTCAATTCAATTTAAAATCACTGTTTCTATGAAACAGGAAGTTACTGTGCACACTCCTCCTGAGCTTGTTGTCGTGTCGCACAGTGTTGCTGAGGTTTTGTAGAGAGACTGCACTGTGAGGTACAGGTGTATAAAGTACCAGCTATAAAACTGACATTGCCAGCTCTCTCTGCAATTGATGTTTTTGGAGACTGAACACGGATCACTAGATTCTGGAAAAAATAAAAAGCTCGCAGGAGATAGTGAGGAGAACAATCATCTGTATTGCAGGGTTCCCCGTCTTAAAAAAAAAACATACTATATGAAATGAGATCCCGAGTTACTGAGGCCGCGTATCAACCACTAAGGTTTAGAATTTTTGGTTTAAGTCACACAGTATAATGCAATAGTTTCAAGGCCTGCCTGGAAAAGTACTTTTAAAAATCAACAATTGTTTTTTGAATTTCTCTGCACCAATCCGCTTCTACCTGGCACACCCATCTACCCCCCTCTGCCCCCCACTTCCAATAATGATTATTGAAGTTCTGTGCACAAACAATAGCTCTGTACTTTAAGCGTACTTTGAGTTAACCTTGAGTTTTTGAGTTAACATATGCAGTACAGTGGTTTGGGTCAAAGTAAAATAATAACATAAGCGACAGTACAATTTTATTTCTTTCATTTTTGATCCAGCAACACTGAGGAACAGGGCCTTCAGCCTATTAGCGAGAAACTGGAGCTAACTGGAGTTACCTTATTCTGTGTTTTTTCTGTGTCCATGGAAAACAACACTTCTGAAATAGCCTATTATGGTGTCCATGGAAAACAACACTTCTGAAATTTCAAGAAGTGTATAAAAAAAATCTTTTTGAGATGTAACCAGTGCATCCAAACTTGTTTATAGCTGTATTATATTTTTTTGTAAAAAAAAAAGATCACAACATTAGTTTCTTGTAAAAAAAAAAAAGATCACAACATTAGTTTCGAGTCTGATCTGCCCATCATGCTAGCAAAGTTATCAGTCAGCTAACATAAACCAAAATATGAAATATGAAATTATCAAAAGTCGTAACTGCATCAGTTACAAGGAACGGATATTTTTGGTATTCTAAAGAAAACAATCCATAACATACATCCCTGATACGTTGTATAGCTGCTGCTCTGAGCCATGACTTTAATTGAATCAGAGTCACTCGTAGCTTGTTGTTTATTTTGCGTACTTCTGCCCCGGGGCTGTGGATGTAAATCTGACAGCAACTAATGACATTAATCACATTTTGTCATGTAAAGATTAATGACCTTTACTCCTGACGCCTCTATAATAAGGCAGAAAAATTGGTGACTGTAGATACATTATGCCGGGGTGGTAATTATTATAATTAACACAGAGACATAATGTATGCAGGCTGTTTTACATCTAGGTGTATTTGAATGCACAGGAACGGGCAGAGGAAGCACAGCCCAGCAGTGAGTCAGAATCGCGCTGTTGAGAAACTTGTTCTCTCACTGGCTTCTTCACTAATGCATTAGGAAATTTTGGCGGATAAAAACCGTAATTGATTCCTTCTGTGCGTGCAGCCTCGAAACGTCTCATTTGAAATTCGCTCACATTCGTCTGCATTTATGTCTATTGCTGACAGAGTTTTATCTGCTGTCAATTTCCCTCTTGCAGAAATCATTAAGTAAATGACAGGACATTAAGATTCTCATTTAGTAATTTGTTCATTCGGCATACCCGGAGCATTTTACTGGATTTTTAACCACTTAAATTGTTGCGGAAAATTATTTCGTAAAGAGATATTTGGGCTTTTTTTTTTCCTGTCTCTTGAATTGAGAGAGGAATTACAATTATAATATAACCATAAATATAATGATAAAATAGTTGTTTGAGACACTTGAGGGAAGAGTCTTCCAATATTTAAAAGTTAAGTTATTAAAATTGGACACAAACGATTGTGTATTTCTGGCTCACCCAATGCTATCAATAGAGTGCTACTTTTCTTTCTTTTATACTAACATGAAAGATGTTATACGTTATACGTGTTCAAGCTTGCGCAAAGAATGATGATGGCACACTACATATAAGCCAGATGACAGCAAAACATAACAAACTAGAGCTAGCTAGCTTTGATAGCAACCTAGCTAGTGATTGAAGTAGCTAATTTTGACAAAAATGCCACTGGAGGGCTGGGGGATATTGAGAAAAGAAATTACTTAATAAGCTATTAGCAATATCTGAGTCAAAATGTACCTTACGCTAATCAAAAACATGTGCTTTAGCTTTGTGGCTAAAGCTAGCTTTTGCCACATTTTGTGTGGTTGTATCAGCTTTAATAGCAACCTAGCTAGTGACTTTTGCCACATTTTGTGTGGTTGTATCAACAGTTTCAAATCCCAAAAAAAACAACAACAAAAAAAATTCAACTGCAGAAATAATTATAGATTCAGTCTTGTACTTAAAATACAAAAGAAGATAAAAATATATGCTAAAATAAAAACTTTTTTTTGTTGTTTTTTTTTTTAATTAATGAACTAGAAGCTAACCAAGAAGCACAGCATTAGGAAACAAAGCGTCAAGCAGCGGGATCTTATTTTTGATATCTGTGTCTTAAAGCTGGCTAAAGTGTGTATATAAGTACTGTATATGTCATGTCTACCATGTTTTTAGTCAGAGTGAATTATTCTGTTGGGTTTCTCATTGTCATTCTGCTGCCCTCAAATAGGAACTGAAATATGCAGCAAGGCATGTTTAAGCGTGTGTTTGTAAAACATTGTGATATCTTCTACTTTCGGAAGGTTTTATGTTTGCAGTAAAGATGTGCCTCGCTGTCGCAACTGTGGGATTAGATGGACCTTGAGTGTCTCCACTCATCCTGTCGTGACTTATGGTCACAGTGTCTCCTTTTGAGCAGTACCAGAAATCAAGTCCCAGAAAAAACTGAGGTCATCAAAGTGATTCTTTTCTTGATTTGTGAATGGAATGCCCTGAGAGGTCTCGCTGTGCTCTCACCTGATCAGTGATGAACGCTGCGTTTCAATCAATCAATGTTTGCGACTCAACCTTCTCTGTTAGAAATGAAAAAATTCTGCGCAGTTAGGCCCGTTAAACCACGTCTTCAGTTTACGTTCTCAGCTAATGGCTGAATATTTTGAAAAGTAAATTGGATACAATCTTCCCATTTATACCGGTTGACAAATTACGGTATAACACCACCAGTGTATTTTATAACTCATTTATACCGACTGATGGCAATTATGGGTTGGGAGATAATTCAAGTGGCCGAATCGCTAATTAATGATAGCAGTGACGCTCATTTATTTAAATGAACACCAATTCTAGAGACAGAATTTCCTTCCTTTTACTGACGCACGTACCTGCCGCGTGGGGAGAGACTGCAGCATCTCATTTGTTATATGTCTCCATAAAGCTTTGCATGCATTCTGCTCAGCTGCTTTAGTATGGATGAAACATCGAGAAGAAAAAGAGTCGGGTCAGCATTACTTAACACAGCCATTTAAATGCATATTCTGCCCCCCCGTCTCATAAATACACACGTAAGACACAGTGACACATGCGCACATACATATTTATACATTAGCCTGCAGAAACCATGCGCGCAGTGCTTTGTCCCGTGCGCCGTAACTTTAGGAAATAACCCTTTGATGATGCTCCATCAGTGTGTGTTTCGGTTGATTCCGCACGTGTACCCCGGATGTGTGTGTTTTTGAATGAGTCTGCCGTCAGCAGATCGTGTCTGTGGCTGCCGAGGACTTTCAGAAATGCAGGCACAAGCATATCTTATTTAGATTATATATAAAACACTGATAGAGGCCGTCTCCTCGCATCAATCAGGGGCGTAAGAGGAAACGACAGAGGGAGGCAAAAAAAAGAAATGCCTGGGAGGATGTGAAGGCCTGTGGGTTTAGGTTTCAAAACCGAAACGGCAAATTTAGGGCTGGAGATGAGTTAAAAAAAAAAAAGAAAAAAATAACTCAAAGCAGAACAGTTTTAGGTATGCAGGAAGGAAACCTAAGAGAAAGTGGTGAGAATAACAAAGGTGAGGTTGCGCATGACAAATTGGTATACACCGGCGGAATCATCGCGGGGATGAAGGGAATCAACACAAGAAGAGGCAGACGTTTCGTAATGGTAAAGATATGGTGGAGGGCAGAGGAAAGAGAGAGGAGGGTTTGATTGATGGGCTGTGGAGGAGTGTGTTACTCTCCAGAGAAGGACTACTCCAATACTGGACACCAGCCAGACACTGCAGCTGAAGAGAGCCCTCTGTTTTTCTGTGTTTGCATTTCTGGCAACAGTGTACATATGGATGAGCTCCTACTGTACGTGTGTGGTCACACGGGTTTAGGGAGAGTCACATCTGTTAGCGTGCGGCGACACAGATAGGTGCTGTGGAAACAGGTGACAGCTGTATTCTTTACATAGTACAAGCGTCAAATGTGTGTGTGTGTACGCGTACCAATTTGCATGGGTCTGTGGGTGTGTGTGTGTGTGTGTGTGTGTGTGTGTGTGTGTGTGCTGGGCATGCATGTTGGCTTATGCAAATGTGTGCAGGTGTGTTTTCCCTGTCCTGATAGACACGCAGGTCAATCTCTTACAAATCTGGAGGATAATATTCATCCAGGCAGCAAGAAAATACGATTTACCGAGACTGACTTCCTGCGAGCCGATTGTCGTGATGAGACTCACAGCCGAAAATAAAACAACGGAAATCTGCTTTTTGACGGCACCAGGTAGTTTGGTAAAAACAATCATCAGAAATCTGCTTTTTGCACCAGGTAGTTTGGTAAAAACAATCATTCGATAAATAACAAAAGACTGCGTTCTACCAACAGAACATAACAGATACGACCTCAGGTGCAGACTGCACACAGCTGTACACATTCATAATGGCCGCACGCAGCAAACAGGAACATGGCCATCTGTGCCAAGTACTAGACTAGAACACCAAATCCCAGGGCAGTAACCTGGTAACCAGCTGACCAACCAACCAGGCCATGATGGTGGGTGAAAAATCCCAGATGAAGGTTGTTGTAAATTATAGCTCTCTGTCGTGGCTAAAGCAACATTAAAGAACATTAAAGAGTATTGAATGATGACATTGGTATCAAAGACAGAAAGTGAAATAGGAGAAGCGCTGGTTCAGCTTCCCTGGTTTCTAGTATTTGAACCCTCGGCAATATTTTCCATGACCAGCTGATCAAGAACCTCTAGTTCCACCTTATCTTTGCCCAAAAAGCACATACCTAAATTTGAAATCTGATTTATCACAAGGGAGCTGTGGATGTACGTATCACGAATTATCATGATTAATTTGTATACATAAACATTTAAAAAATAATGATATCTTTAAATTCTAGTCTCCAATCTTTAAATGGAGATTGCTGCCCGACCGGACGGATAACGGATAAGAGGATGAAAATGGATGGATGGATGGTCAAAGAAAATTGTTGAGCTGTAACTCTAATTTCTACTTCCGAGAGTTGGTGGATTTTAGTCATAACTCCCTCTTGTTCGTGGCTGACGCAGCAAGTTGATGGTAGTCTTTAAAACGTTTGTGCAACCGTTGACCGCTTCTCAGCAGTATGTGTAAATGACACCATATCTTTAGAGCAGTAGTTGTATTATTAGGTAAGTCACAGTAAGTCTGTGGAATGATTGGAAGTACAATGAGTGTCAGTCTGCCCATGTAATCTTTATTTTCCTAATTAATTGGACAAATTATTATGATTCATGCATTAAATATGCCAACACCAATATATATTAAAAGTTGATGTGCTAAATAAAAAACATGCCCCGTTGTGGGTTCAATCCACAGGTCTCTGCAGCACTGAAACACTAAGGCAAAGACCTCAATTTAAAGCTTTATCAAGTCGAGTTATTTAAAGCCTGAGTGACGTCTTACTTATCCAGTCGAGTTATTAAAGTTATTTAAAGCCTGAGTGACGTCTTACGGACACAGAGGACTTCTTAGATCACAAGCACATTTAATTAATAATGTAATGTTCTTTCACGTTCTTTATTTAACATTAACTGACACATTTCGGTCCCCGCTGCAATGCACTGATTTAAAGAAAGATCTAAAGATGACTTAAAATTACTGTGTTATCTTTTTTTTTATTTTTATTTTTTTTATTTTGTTATCCTTTTTTTATTTTTTTTTTATTTTTACACTGACGTCAGGTCTCTTATCATATAAAGTACATTGAAAATGTCAAATACTGTACATTATATGGTGATGTATGTATCTCGGATCTGACTCCGATACAGCAGAAATAAATCACAGTTACAGCGTGGCTTTTTTTATAGTGGGAATGTTATGCATGACAACAGAAGACCACAGGGAACGACGCGCTAAATGTGGAAGTACAATTTTAAAGAATTCATTGCGTTTTTTTTTTCACCCCTGGTGGTTAAAATTTCTCTTATGGGAAAAACTCCAGCTGCTGAGATTCAACATAACATTAATTTACAATAGTCTTTGCCATATGGTTAAATAATAAACAGGCTCTATAAATATCTAAAACTTTCCTTAAAAATACATATATTTTGTGTTTGCTTGAGTGAATCCAAGCTTCTAAACCTGCCCCATATTTTGGGCTCCGAGGTGAGATCGAGGTTTTTGTGTGTGATCGATGCACAGTGATCGTTAAGAGTCAATATGTTTTTTCCACGTTTCTCACAGAGCATTTAGAAGAAGCAGCAATGATGGTGATATGTGTGAACGATTTGCCTCGAGTCGATAATGATCAAAAAAATCAAATTCCTTTTTATGAACTATTCTGACGAAAAACAAACTTACAAATGTAGCCAATTTCTTCTCTGTGAAATTCAAGCGTTTACAAAGACACTTCAGCCCAAATGTTACTATCTAGAAATGTTTCCACTTTGACTTTATTAGCTACAGCACTTTAAGGGGTTTTACCTGTTTGTTTTTTTTTCCCATCCACACTCAGCAATTAGTATAGAATAGAACAGGACAGAAAACTTGGCATTACATTGGTCCCTCTCCTATCGTGGCAGTTGCGTTCCAAGACCCACCGCGAAATGAGAAAAACGCAGTAGAGGCGAGATAGTTATTATATTATTTATGTATATATTTACCCTTTACGACCCTTCCCCACACTGTTATCAACCCTCCCTAGACTGTATTACCCTTTCCCACACAATTATTCACATTATATTCACAGTAGAGTTGTAGAATGGCGACGTAGAGCGAATCGAACGAGAGTGGCCGACAGACAGGGTGGGATGCTGAGAGATGCTACGATGCATTAGCCAATCAGCGTAAGAAACAGAAGAGCATGCTCAATTAGCCAACAGTACACTGAGTACGCGTTGTATTAGCCAATGGTACGCTGAGTACACATTGTATTATCCCACAGTATGCTGTGTACGATCTCGTCTAGGTAAACAAAGCTACCAGCGATCGTTCCCAAATGCGCTTATCTCAATGTCAAAACAAGATTCTACATTTTTAAAGCCAAAAATGTTGTAAGTACAATTATTTCACAGTGTCTTTCAGTTTATTTTTTTGCTATTTTTCATGACATAGCAAAAATCTTGCAAGATCAGATTGAAAAAAAGATCATCTGTGATGTACTGAGGGAGCGAAAGGAGAACCGTGATATAGAGAGGGACCACTGTACGGTGTTTTGAACTAGGTTTCCAGCTAGAGCAGAGACGACAAATTGATAGCAACTCTTGACAAACTGATAAACAACTCCTCACAGGAGCTTATGTTTGTTGGAGAATTTCAGTAGATTTAACAAGCAACCCTGTTGTCATAATGTCACACATTACAATCACTTTAACACCATGTCTATATATATATATATATGTGTATATGTCTCTTTATACTATGGCTTTGCCAACATCTTTTAAGGGAACAAGCCAGTGGTGAATTTCCAGATGTGAAATGATTCTGCTGGTCTGTGTTTTGAGTATATATACATTTATAACTTTTTTTTAAATACTAAAAGTCAAATTACAAATACATTGTAAATCCTCTCAAACCAAATATATTTATTTTCCTATTTGTTCTGATCTGATCTTTTCTCCATCATTTCTTTTAGCATTTTAGCAATTAGCACCAACTCTTCAGAATATTTTTGGCCTTGAAGATTATTTTGCTGTTCTGCTTTTATTTGCCAAAAAAGAGAAAAGGGGAAAAAAAAAACTTTATTGTGATTACACAGTGAACCAGGAAACCAATCAGGAAATCAACCACAATGACACAAACCTTCAAACTTTACAAACTATGCTCCCTAAATTGTTTTTTTTTTACTAGCTTATTTTCTTCAGTCCCAAAGTCCTTGTCTTTTTCTTTTTACTTCTTTTTGGTTTTAGAAAATCTCTGATATACACACAGAGCTACTTTTCATTCACAAAGCCTTTAGAAGAATTTGATGCAACTCGTCCTCCTTGATGAAATGATGCATTTTGTAGAGGAAATGACCTCATGTAAATTTAAATCTCCTTATACCAAATATTAGATTTGAATGTGTAGCAATGACAAAAAAGGAAAAAAAAAAGTCCAAGGAGAAGAAAGGGAAATTTTTATAGCTCAATTAAGATTCTCAGAGCTGCTGAATACATCTTTGTGCCCCACATTGAGCATTCATTGCTGTAAGTAATTACCCTTTTTGAACTCGTCCTCGGCCTTCTGGCTTTTCCCCCACCATCATGAGTCTTTTTCTTCTGCACAGCCTAAGTACGCCCCCGCCCCTCCCAACACCACCACTACTCTTTTTTCTGTTTTCTCTGTTTTCACTGGGCAGAGGTCACTCTTGAAAACAAGTTAATTTGAATGCAATTTGCTCACTCGTGTGAAGAGCACTGTGAAATCTACTCTCAGAAAATTGTAGGTTTTTTTTTTCTGCTTTTGTTATTTTTTTTTTATTCTTTTGGTGATAATTACTCATTCCAGGAGAAAAAATGATGAGGTTCTTTTTTGCAGTTGTTCTCTGGTGCAACACTACGAGTAATGAACCACCCTACAGAGGGGCATAAAGGGACGGGGACGGGGGGGGGCTTCTGCTCTAAAACCAAATCAACTACATAGTCAGAAAAAAAAAGGTCCAAACCATAACAATCATTAGAAAAAAGATTTTTTTCTTTGCCTGACATTATAGCTTTGATTAAACCATTTTTACTGTTAATTATAAACTCCAGAATTAATTACTGAGGATAAAGGTAAAGATTTACAGTGCAGTTGGGTTTCAAGATACAAGTTTGTCGATTCACTCGTATCCAGATTGCATTTTCCTCATTTACAATTACAAAAAAAACAATTAATTTGTTCCAGCCCCCAAGAAATATACTATTAATTAATCAAATTAAACCCCCCTAACTAAACATCAAAAACATAGATATAAACCAATGTATTAATAATGTAAGATAATAATAATTAAGAAAACATTATATATTATTGTTATAAAAATGGGTAAAAAATGGGTAAATTAACACAGCGAGGGACAATGAGTGAGACAGAGCGACAGTGTGTGGGTGTCGGGCCACACAGGTAGGAGAAGGACTGGGAGTGAGGACTCGATTTAGATGATGGGGGGGGGGGGGCAGAGGGAAATAGAGCAACGGGTAAAATAACCAAGCGAGAGACTATTTTGATATAGTCAACACCCACTATAGCTTTGTACAACTGTACAAGTCTGGTTAGACCGATCAATATTTTATTTGTTAAATATCAGGCCAATATTTCTGTATGTGAAATTTATCTTCCTTTTTAAAATAAAATTGACTTTTATTTTTATTTTTATATTTATTTTTATATTTCGAAATTACCTATTACATCATTTGCAGGTACGACATATTTTTGAACTAAAAAAAATAACAGTGTAATTGTCCACCTCAAAATGGCACAAAGTCAGTTTTTTTAAAAGTTCAATGAAAGAGCTTCCTAAATGAAAGACTCAAAAGAAGTTCCCCCCATTGAGGTAAATGGTCATTTTCAACAAAAGCCCCGGAACATGGAACTTTAGATTGGTTTGTTTGTTTCTGACAATTACCGCAAAATATAAAAAACCTTTTCATGTCCCAGGTCAATTTGTGTGATTATAATCAAATCCTGTCACTCCAAAATAACTGGTATTTTTACAAGACATGTTTATTTGATTTATTTTGGCCCAACAATTGTTTACTCAAAAGACCCACCGCTTCAAAGGGAGGCTACGAAATCAAAGCACGCCTTTGAGAGAAAAGGGCTTGTTTGATTTCCCTCGCTCTTGAAACGCCTTCTATGCGTCAACGTTCCAACCACGGTGGAAGTCAAATGTTAAAAGTGTTCATGTAAAACCTGACATGTGACCTTCAGTATGTTGGAGTGACGGGTTCGGCTTTATGGTCATGGCTCTGAGATGAAAGCTAGGATGAGTGATGGAGGGACAGTAGATTGACGTGTGGCGAAGTAGCAGAGGGGGTCGACGCCAATATTTATGGTGTCATGAAAGGTAATTAAATAAAACAACGTCACTTTTACCAGCCCTGTCCAATGATGTCGCAATGGCTGAATAAAGACACGGTGTTAAAGGTTCACTCCTCGTATTTCACCCGAAGCATTGTCAGGAGCAGAGACTGTCATTCCCTTTTACACCTAGTGGCCTTTTATTGTATTTCTGCCACCTTGTAAAGACATGACACCAAACCGGTCTTGAGGGGGCATGACTGAGGACAGCTAATCACATTAGCTTCAATAAAATCAAACCCATAAACATGCAGTTGAAGGCTTGTATTTCATTAGCGATTCAATAAAAGAGTTAAAAATGGGTAAAGGTATCCAAGAAGACCAGAGGTAAATTAGCGGAAACACACAAAGGAAAAGATGAAAGGATTTGGTTTTGTCGCAAGTGCAAACAAAATTCATTGATATGTACAGTATATGTATGTATATATGGATTTATAGACTTAGCTTAGTGAAAACTAATCGACTACAATAAAAATAATAAAAAATATATGTATGTATGTATTGATTTATAGACTTAGCTTAGTGAAAATTAATCGACTACAATAAAAATAATAAAAATTGAAAAGAAAAGTTAACTTTAACAATAACAGACACTGGGGCTTCAGGCAAAGCACTTTACGAAACCAAATATTGCATTTTTTGGCCAATGGTTTCATCACAAGTGTTTTCAGAATTTTGCTTGAATTTCAACTCTTATTTAGCTAGGACCATTAACCACTCCCATCCGCCGTTGCTTTAAAACTACTCCAAGCTCAACAGAGCTGCAGAGCTCAGAGAAGCTTCAGGTGACACTGGCTAACATCTCTGTCTCTTTATTTTCCTGTTTGTTTTTGGGTGGAAATGTTAGAAATGATTCGATCAAATGGCGTTTGGCCCAGAAGCGACGTCTCTGTCATTGGTGTGGAACCCCAGGGTTCACCTCCTGGTCAAGATTGAATCTCGGTTAGGGCGGTTGGTACCTTCCAGTGGACTCACCACCTGCAGGAAGGTTGGTACGGTGCGGTGTGATTTGGGTGGCGGTCGTGGAGACTGCTGCCACCGCGACCCAGTAACGAATAAGCGGACGAAAATGGAAGGATTTATTGATGATTTGATCAGATTTATTCTAAAACAGTAGTGTGGCACCGGGAATCAGTTAAATATTGGAACAGCACCACCTGTAGGCCAAAAGAAAACAGACTGCATGCTCAGCAGCCCTCACTAGTCGTACCATAAATAAGACACAGCAGAAAGAGCAGAGTAAAAGGAACAGTGAAGCACAGAGGAGGCTGTGGTCGGCCAGGACTGAGCTCACCTCCAGTATCTCACCTGAGAGATTTACTACAGGAACCGCAGGCTTGTTACAACCTTCTGTGCTCCTTGCTTTACAGAGAAAATAAATGGAAGACATAATTAAGTCTAGCGCTGGTGTAAATCTTGTATGTGAATGGCCCATTGCACACATCCACCATGCAGGTAATTTACATGACCCTCAGAGAGTTCTGCTCAGACTTTTATTGCTTTTTTTTTTTTCCTAACAGACGTAATGGTGGAAAAACAGAGACAAAAATGTAAAATAAATAAATAAACCACTGAATCCTACATGTCAGGAATTATATATTTTTTAATGATGAATGCTAAATGTCAGGAATTATATATTTTTTAATGAACATTTTAAATATTCTAATGTAAGCTTATGTTATCCGGTCCAACACATCATCAATACCCATTACGGCAGGAAACGACTGTAGACGGAGATGAAATGGCACTTAGGTGCGTTTTATTGTGTCTTCTTAATGGTGCTTTAAGAGACTTTATCATAAATCGGAAGTTTGGGAAGTGGAACTGTTTGTGTGCAGCTGCTTAAATGGGAAGCTTTAGTAGATAAGTGTCTTTTAATTCTGGCTGGCATGTACAAAATACAAAAATACGGCAAACATCCTCCTTATTATTGTGTAAAGCTGCTGGGGTAAATATTATTTGTAATAGTCATGCATGGTGATGGAAAAATATAATAATTTAATACTACTACTACTAATAATAATAATAATAATATTTAGTGTAATTGTTATTGCTATTATTATTACCAGAAGGCTCTCTGAGAAATGACAGCCATTAAAATAAGGCAAAGCTAAATAGATGTCTGTGATATAATTTCTCTGGAGCTGTTCAGAAGCATGAATATAACAGTGCAGAAATTCAAGCATGTGAAGAAAACAGCACAGTCTTGCACCAAGGCAAATCCTAGAAAGAATGGCCAATTTCCCTGACAATAAGGATTAATCCAGAAAAGCCAAGAGCACAGCCTGAAAGCCAAAGCAGCAGCAGGCAGAGAGGAAGTGGAATGGGAACGGTGTTCACGACAGAGAGAGGAAGAAATGAGGGAACAGGACAGAAAATACAGCAGACCTCACACAACAGGACATTCATTCTGTGGTACAAACACAATTTCCCCTAAGTTGAACATTAACCCTTTAGGACCTGCCGTATGACAGACTGTGGTGTCAGTAATTTGGAGAATTTGGTGTGATCTATCTATCTATCTACCTATCTATCTATCTATCTATCTATCTAGCTATCTATCTATCTATCTATCTATCTATGTATCTATCTATCCATCTATCTATCTATCTATCTATCTATCCATCCATCTATCCATGCATCCATCCACTCATCCATCTATCCATCCATCCATCCATCCACTCATCCATCCATCCATCCATCTGTCCATCCATCCATCCATCCATCCATTTATCTATCATTTAAATTACAATCCAGCAGAATCCAACAGGGGCTTTTCACTTGACTAATGATGATCTCTGTAAACAACGGAGTTTCAGTGTAATCTAATTTATGATAATTTATTAACGATTTTGAAAAGCAATCAAACTGACATTTTCAGTTTTTCTAGACACCATCAAATATTACATGAAATTCCCAATTTCCCACACATGAACAAGTGAAAATATCAGTGTTTTTTCTAATGCGGATGTGTTAGGTCCATTCATACCTGCACTTTTGTCTGACTTACTGTGTCACATGTCACTGTTCTGGGTGGTTGGTGTGAGAGTTTCTGTGGTCTGAATGACAACAAGTCTTTGTTCTCATCTACTCCATTTCATTCAGTCGCTCGGAAACAGATAAAGAAAATGTGATTCAACATGACTTTGTTTCATCGACACAATGATGAACATACAGAACATTCTTCCTTCTACGTTCCCTCGCTGGCAGCCTGTTAGATACTGGAACTAGAGCTCCACATAGTAGGAGCTTTATCATTACCCCCTCACTGAAGATGTTAGCACATTCTTCTGAAGATTCTTCTAATTGGATTAGAGATGAGGGTGAAGAGGGCGGGTGTGCTCAATTCCTCCACCTCCTGATTTGTGTAGGTATAAAACTAGACAGCAGAGGTATAATTGATCCCCGAGTGGTGCCGCATCGCCTCCAGAGCAAAGTTAGGTAAGAAGCCATGCTTGGTTGACTTATCTAACGCAGTCAAGCAAAACTACATATTAAAGAGCTCCTTAAAAAAAAAATCCTATTTTTTAAATTGTATGAAGGTTCATATCATCCTTCCCATTGCTCCTATTAAAGCCAGAAAATAAGCTGGTAAAATAAGGTATTTTAAGTGGAGCCCAGACATGATACAGGGCAGGAGACATGAGTCTAAAAACTTCTCACACAGCCGTAGCCATTGTGCAGTTTAAAGTATTTTATTCACCTTGTTATAAAATGTATGGTTTTTGGCTTTGGGGAAGTGATACCAGACCATAATCGATAAAGTGTGGGATGTTTAGCCTTTAGCCATAGCTTTTGTAATGAAGGCTCCTCAAACTTGCCATAAATCTTTGTTACTCTGAGGTTAGAAAATCCCCCTAGGTTTGACTGTTGTTTAGTATATGAAGTGTAAATTGTCAGTCATGGTTGTGTTACACCTTTATTCTAATTAAATCTGATTAAATACTTTCATGCATATACGCCCATTGAATACCCGATAACTCCACTTCCTGTTCAGCTACTGTATCGCTGCCCTAATACACCGCTGATGAACAGCAACGACTAAAGTCCAACAACCCTATGAGGCAAAATTTTGAATTGTACTTTTGCATGTTTTGAATCATTTTGATTGGTCAAAAGTTGGTCAAAAACAGATAAAACACACAAATCTATCTGCTATCAATTGTCTTTCTGTTCCAGTAATATACATTAAATGGTAGTTTATCCCAATTAATCGTGATTATTCACAACCATCGTGAATCTTGAGCATGATTAATAATGATGAATCTACAGCTACCGTGATTATTTTGACTGAAACTTTTGATAGCCCTATTATATACTTTATATATATATATATATATTTAATATACCATCTCAATAATTCCCAACACAGACCATATATAAGAACTGGACTGAAGTGTGACATCTTTGTCTTAGCAGGAAAATAAGGTTTTTTCATTGACCTTTTCCACTGTAAGTCTCTGTGAATCAATGAGTAAATTATCAATGAGCTCCTCTTTTACCCCCCTTTTTCTCCTCGTTCCTGCGAAACTCATCTCTGATGAACCACTTAACTCCTGACAGAGCAAAAAAAATAAATAAAAAATTCCAATTTTCTGTTATCGAGGCCAAAATCACACCAACGAAGGGAGATTCCACCTGGGGATCGCATGTGAAATCTCATCATGTGAAAATATGTGCTCATCTAAGCTGGTCTGAATGCTTGAGGTAAAAATCCCATTCCAGGTTGACACGTAAATAACCAAAACGCCTCCCTCACTTCGCAAAGATGCTCGGCTGCTTCATTTCCCACTTGCACCGTCTCATTATTCTCCACCTCATTCTCCCTTACCTCTTGTCAGGAATTTTCCAGGTGGCTGCATCTTACCTGCCAGAATCTACTTTCCGCTGCCTTCATCTCTGCTGATTTTCTTATCCCGGGTCTGATCTGATTCCTTTAAACGACTCCCCCTCGTTTATCTACCCCCTCATTCTCTGCCGTCTCTGCCACCTCTGTTCTGCTCCCAGTTTGTCATTACTTTCAGTAATTTCGTCGTATCTCCAGCACCTATGCCTTTCTTAGGATGTCAAGTCACTAATCTGAATCGTCTCGCTGCCGACTTCAGCGTCTGCTCACCACAGCCTGCATATTAAATTATGACATAGACCATCAGTGCCTTTCCAGGGGTAAAAGAGACACTTATTTAATGTTCTGTGCAGGTTATCCACACTTAGCTTTTGCCTTTTTGCGTGTCATTTACTTCACTTGAAAGGCTGCGACAGTGATAACTGTATCCAATTTCTACCCTGCCTGTCACCAAACACACACACACACACAAGAATACACACATAACTTCACACATACACACATACTAACACACACAATGCATGCCGAGTTCCTTTTTAATTAACAACTGCTTTGCATTTAAATTGAAATTGAATATTTGTAACTTTGCACTTTATTCCACTCAAACAACAACCGAAACCAATGCAGTACCGTGACTGGCCACAGGTCCTACGCTTCCCATTGACAGTTTTTTTTTTCATGTTGCCTGACAGTCTTACATAAACACACAAGCAATTGTGTTCCCCATTGTGAATTTATACATTTTTTATAAATAAATAAATATTACCAGGTGCTCAGTAGTATCTCAGTTATGTCCACTAGGGGGCGCATGGCATGAAATAATTGAGAAACACCACTTTAACACAGCACCCTAGTGAGCAGGCGACACTTAACTTAATTTACCACCAGGCCACCACTGCCCCCTCTATATCGGTATCAGTTGATATCGGAATCAGAAATCAAGTGTTTGGACAATATCGGCCGTATTGGATATCGGCCAAAGGTTAATATCAGACTTCCCTAATAAGAACATGGACATGTTGAATGGTACTGTTGGTTCAAAGCTTCTGTTTCTTACCCACGGCGACCAGGATTTGACTACAGTCCTGTCTATAAGAGCATTATTTCTTTTTTCCCAGCCCGGCACTGTTCCCTGCCGGGTTCAAAGAATTTTATTGCACAGTGTAACCGAGTGTTTACTGTGCATAAGACATATTAAGTACTTTGTCTTGAGTCACATATTTAATAGCGAGTTGTACTGGAACAAAAAGAAAAGAAGAAAACATAAGAGAGAATTTTTCATTCTTTGTCGTTGAGTTTTAGGCTCCGTTATAACATTTGTGATGTAAAAAAATTTAAATAAAGTATGAAGCTGCTCAAAGTAAAATAAAGATTTGAGTCGACTTCCAGGCATAACGTTTTTACAAGACTGAAACACATCGAAATAAGCAAATGTCTTTCATTGTTGCAGACACGTCGATGAAGCAAAGCCGTTGCAAAAACTCAAGTGAACCTAATGCTGTTTGTGTGCCAAACCAAGCTTTTACTGTCAGTTTAATGCAGACAAATGAACTCATGCTTGAAACTGTTAAAAGTCTCACTCAAAATACAAAAATAAATAAATATTTTAAGGAATCTTTTGTTGCTGAAGAGCTGGCAGAAACTAAGAAAATGATACCAAAATATTTTGCTTATCCTGTTTTTCCTGAAATATTAATGAAGATTAATTACAGATATCATTCACCAGGTTTGAAAAATATTTTCTTTATCTTGATAAAACTTCTCCTTTCTCTGTACAGCCATGCATGTCCATGCATATGAGACGATGTTACAAGTAATAACAATCGAGTGCCTTATTTGTCCCAGTTTTTGTAACTGACACAGGATGCCACAGGAGGCGCCATTAAGTACGCGGTTGCAACTCACAGGCTGCCAATTGGGAGGTGTCATTAGCTGTATGTGGTTCCTTTGGGAATCGAACCTAGGACGCTTGCAAGGCAGGCGTGTTAACCACTACACTGTGGAACCACTATGCTGCAGCAAATTAAATCTAACTCTTGGGTGTTGTTATTCAAGCATCCTTGACTTTTTCCATTATGAGTTGCCCGTATTTTATAGACATGTGTTTGTGCCATTCTTTGTTTCTCCACTAGGAGGTCCAGATAGGTTCAGGCGTCGTGTGTACATGCGGGCATGTATTATACACATGCCGCTCTTTGTCAGTGCTTTCTATTCGTGTGCGCTACTCAATGCAAAGTAGCATCCTATTACACAATCAGATTATGTCCCTGTTTATCAGTGGCATGATTAATGGAGCGGGCCGAATGGAAGCAGAGAGCACTAAGGATTCATTTGGGTGGATGACACATTTTTATCTACAGGCTGTAAATTATTGTCCGGCTACAGAATGCAAGTGTGTTGTTGAAAACCGGTTTCTGGTTTCTCTTAGTATCGGCCAAAAGCGACGCTGGTGTGTGTGTGTGTGTGTCTGCGTGCGTTCGTGTTCATGCACAGTCTATCTGTCCAAGAGTCTGTCTGAGAGCGGTGTGGGTGGAGTCCATGCATTTTTAAATTAAAAACATGACACACACGTGGTGATGATTTAGTGCCAGGCCACAGAGCGTGGTGTTGTAGAACAGTGAATGTGGCCTTGCAGCAGCAGAGGCACAGAGGCAAAAAGACAGCAGTAGTGTTGTTTCGTAGTAAGTATTATTGCCACTGTGGGAGAGGCACTAAATACTAATAACAGTTCACTGCATGCCAGAGCTTCTCTTACAAAACGGAACATTTTTATTTAGCCCCTTTATTAAGGTACTTCATCGATACAGCCTTGGAAATGTGTGAATGGCACTGCATTAGTGAGCCTGGCTCCACGACACAGCTGCTTCCATTCATCCAACACAACCTGTTCATACTGTAGTGGATAAATACTACTCTGTTGAGTAAATGTAATAGATATAGGCGGTGTAATTTGCATGGTGAACGTGTACTGCTGAGTGTATTCCTGTTCAACAAAATGTATGTTTACATGTGCACCGGGAGAGTTCAGGTGTTAGAGACGATGCAGGTGGATCCGTTTTGGAACCATCCAAACCCACAATGCAATGAACAGCGCCGGAGGGCGAAGAATAAAGGTACAGTGAGAGAAGAAGAACGTAGGCAGTGGTCAAAAGAAAAGTTTTTGCGAGATCTGTGGAGACACATCTGTGGAGAAATTTAAGGATTTGCTCCGTCTTTAAAAGAGGCGGCTGGTCGAGTCATAGATGCTGAGATTTCTGTTTGTAGTGAAGAAGATAGGGAGGATTAGAAATGAGCAGTTGGGGGAACAGCTCAGGACGGACAGTTTGGAGATACATTTTAGATGTGCTGATGAAAAATAACGGAAATATATTGGACGAATTTCGTCAACGGTGAGGCGGATTGATGTATTAGAATTAGAGAACTTAGAACTGTGAATTACTTGCCGTGTATATGCTTATACGTACTTGGTTACTGTGCAATGCATTGCATTCCACCATATAAACAGTAGTAAAGACTGGCGGGCCAGGTTTGGCCTGCAGGCCTTCAGTTTGACATACAGCATCTGTTCTAAATCAGTGGTCCTCCACCCTTATTGTATCAAGGACCGGTCGAGTGGTACCAGCCAGTACCGCGGACTGGGAGCATTGTTAAGGTTAAGAAAAAAATTTTAAATAAGTAATCCTTTAGACTTTATCCTGTTAGCATCGTACTCTGAAAGACACATTATTTGACAAAAAATTGTCGAATTATGCTGGAGTAAAGAAAGTAAATGGAAATGATTCATCCTTTTGCTGAGGTGCACTGCAGGCCCAGCACCAAATGACCAGTCCTTGAACCGGGGGTTGGGAACCCTTCCTTTAAAGGAAACCTCATGAGCAGTGTGATATTGGTCATTAAAATGTTTCATTTGTTGGTAATCGACATCACACCAATGTCAGCCAGCTTAAACTGTGGTACATTGAGTTTGTTAACTCTTATCAAGGCAGCAGGACCCAGAGAGGTAAGCGTGCTAACTATGCATGCCCTTCAATCAACTCTCTTGTAAAATGAAAGGCAGAGGACACAGAGGTTAATTTGCCTTCCATGGAGTTAGCAACAGCCATGCTGCATATCGTATCATCAGCCATTATAGCTGCCGGAGCTCTCATAAGAGACTGCTAATCCGAGTAGAGGGATGTCTGATGGTTGACAATAACTCTGGAGAGAGAGAGAGAGAGAGCGTAGAAGCAGTGCATGTGCGTGCGTCACATACCTCAGGGCAGGTCGCGGTTCACTGGCTGTCGTCCTCTAGATAAGAAAATATAGTAGTTTGTATGCAGATGAAGTAAATGATGAGCGCCCTTGGTGTAACCAGCTTCTGACGTGGGTCAACTCTTGAACGGGGATTCATACGTCGCGCTTCATTATTTCTAAATCACTCCGCGGGAGTGCATGTCTTATATTGATGATCAAAGTTTTATTTTGTCCCAGAGCCTTTGTACTCCATTGTTGGCCACCCAGAATACAAACACAGTACACAGAGTGGATAACAGGCTTTCAAAATGTGCTACACAGAAAGCAAAGCAATAAGTTTGTACGTATTACTAGGGCTGTATTTACGAGCTAAAACAGGGGTGTTAAATATATGGCCTGTGGGCCAAAACCTGCCCGCTTAATGAATTTTGAAAAATGTACACAAACACTTTGTTTTAAGGTAATTTTTTGTAAAATAATATTTTATTTAATATGAGTAAGTAATAATAAATATCTAATGTACTTGTTCTTGTTTGCAAGAAATACTGAATACATTTAGTAAATTATTGACAAAACACACAAAGAATAGGAGAGTAAGGCAATATATATATATAAATATATATATATCCAGACTCAATTAAAAAATAATTGGCAAAATGAGTATTGAAAAAGCCATGGAATAAAACCACTTCTCATGCAGATGCACATTATTTCTTGGACCCGTGGAATGTTCATGCTTAGTTTCACTTGCATCATGGGTAAGTGTACCAAACGTCGGAGATGTAGATTGCAATTTAAGTCAGCCTTTCGATTCAGCCTCTAAATAATAGCATCAGTCACTTCAGTAACTATGTCCTGATCATGAAATCCCTCTGCAGCCGATCACTGTCTCCCGTGGCAGATGCTTCACTAGCATCTTTGTCACATGAATTAATGAATGCCTGTTTGCCGTTGACGATGCTCTTCTCAGCAGATGCTGTTTGACTTGCGGGGCCAAAATAAATAATACAAGCTGACAAACTTCAGCTTAAATCAAAACCGGGACGCAGGAGCATAAAATTGTGTCATCCTCTCGTCGAACTTATCATCAGCAAGAAGTATAAAATTTGCAATAATTACGCCATTAAACATTGGTAAGCTATCCTAATTAATTGGCTGGTTAGGATTCGGAGCATGTAGGCCTCCAAAGAGAAGTAATGATCTCACCAGGGACGGGCTTGCACCAAAAATTATGAAGCTGTCTGGAGACTAACATCCTTGAACCAAATATGTGTGGACAAGTAATTGTGGGCGTGTGTGTGCGAGAGTAAAAGTTGGAGTGTGAGGAGCCAGAGAGAGTGAGAGGGAAGGCGAGAGGGAGGGATGGGGTAAGCGGAGACGAGAGTGAGCCTGCGTCTGTGTGTGTTGCTTTCGTTTAGGGTAATTAAAAGCTAATATGAGCCAGAATAGGCTCTGTGCTCTCTCCTCAATTAGCAGTCATCTATAAAAAGAAATGCTCCTCCATTCTTTACGCGGCGGCTTAATTATGATGGATTTTCCTTCTCATTTTCCTTGGACTATCCCTCACTTCTTCTCTCCCTGTCCTCTCTTTTCCTGTGATGAAAACATAACGAGCTGAGTCATTTTTAATCGGCCATATTATTATAGGATTTGATGAAAAGCAGGGGGTTTGGGTTTACTATAGCCATGTGATTTAGGCCTGTGTTTTCCCCTTTTCTTCCGCCCTTATCAGTTTATGTTATTAGGGCTCATTGGCTTCGACTACAGGGAGACGCTGGGAGACAAATGGTTTAAAATGGAGAATTTCTTCTTTTTTTGTGAAATAGTTGCATGGAGTAAATGGGGTATGTTATCTTTAAATTGAATGTGCTGTGCATTGAGGAATAGTGCGTGGGTAATGTACTCCTCTGTGGGAAGTTAAGTCAAATAGTGCAGTTGGGCTCCCACATGCAAAAACTTTAGCCCAAGAATTTGATAAAGAATATTTACTGGGAATTGAATAATATTTTACGACCCGAGTTTATGTGGCGTTTGTTGTAAAAGCACTTTAATCAAATGCATAATGCATATGATGCACTGAGTATTTCACTTAAGTACCAGTAAATTTATTGTTTTGGCCCAAGCTGTTATAGGCAATCTTGAATTTGAGCAAACCATCGGTAGGGTATCAGATGCAGTACTGTTTATGTTCCATATACCTCAGTAGTAGGACGAAAGCACAGGTTTAACTTATTTTGGGCAGTTTGGTATTTTCCCACACTCAATAAATAAAAAAAAATGAATTGTGCAGTCAGAAGGACTGATGGGTTCAAATGTTACATTAGGAATTGAGTTTAAAGCGTAGAAATAGTAGAGTGAGAGTGAGTATCAAGTATGATGTGAAATTGATGTGAAAGTGTGAAAGAAAAAGGCCCACAGGCCATATGTTTGACACCCCTGATCCAAGTACATGTTTTATTTGTAATTGCCAATCCTGAGTATTGAGTATGGATACTCTATTACGTCACATTTGAAAATTCGCAATCAACTGAACAACAAAATATACCCATTGCTGTTCACGTCTAAGCTGGTTATGGAGTATAAAGGCACTGGATTGTCTCATTTCAGTGTGAATAATCAAATTAATTGCACAAATTTAATGCAATTATTTGCAATTTTTTTTTTTAAATCCTTAGTCGAATAAAATGTAAATGTGCTTCATAGCTGTATACAACCCTGTGAGTACCTGCTGCCAGCTTCTTGGAGATTATGTTTTATTGCGTAGTGACTAAAAGGATTCATGAGACCCTTTTAGTGTCTTTTGTAAATTGAGGTCGATAAGCAGAGCCAGCACAGCTTGACAAAACATTAGGCTCCATCTCAGCGGTTTCTTCTTCATTTCTTCTCCCGAACAGTGTATTACAGATTCCTAGTGAACTGTGATTGCACTGATTTTTCGAAATGGACCATTATGTAGACCGTTTGCATTTACAAACACACACAGGAAGACACACTCGTGCACACAAGCCTCACACAATCCATTCCAGGGACCGGCGCTGATCTGAGGAACATGATGAAGAAAGGGATGATGGAGTGGCACTCTTTCACTGAATATGTATATTGCTTGTGAGGAAACTCATCATAGTCACAGCCAGTCACTGATATAAGCACAGATACACACACATACACACACCTACTGGCGCAAACACACGAAGGCTTGACATTTTCCAGGTAAGCTCACAACTTTAGATTGATGGCGCAGACAAAGCAGCATATGTTTTGTCATCTCTCTCACCGTACTCCTTCTATCTCACTCTGTCGCTGCCTCCGCTTCAGTGAAGTCTGTTCTGATCAATCATCGGTCCGGTTGTTCTTCAGTTCTTCTGCTCCTCCCCTTCAACTTATCTCACCTCCTCCCTACACTTTCTGCTACCTTTCAATATATTACAAGCAATCTTTTTTTTTCCCAAGATCCCACTTAGCACAATTGGGACTAAACAAATGAGTGTGTCAACCCCGGGGGTGTGATTCCTCAGAGGAGGGGGTGACAGCAACCCATCTTAAGGGTGAGATGTAAAAGAAGAAGAAGAAAAAAATGCCTACAGTTGCAGGTGGATATTTAAGCTTTTTAATCTTAAATTAAAACTAAAACAATTCACGATTCTTCAAGATGTTCTTTCCTGCAGCCACTGGAGGTGGTTAGCAGTAGTGGGAGTCTACGTGGCCAAACAGCAGTAAGTTCTTGATGCCTGGCATAATGAGTCCAACAGACAAGAAAATTTATGAGCCAATCCCAAATATTTGCCCACACTTGTCACGCTACACTCCCCACGGCCAATGCTGGAACGGCACTTTAATCCCTTTTCGCCTCCCTCTGCCTGTGAATCTAACAATCTTCTGACGTAACAACAAATCACACTGCAACCAAGTTCCAACAAATCTGGCCCAGGCTTTGACTGTAATGGGCAAAGACTGTGGCAGTGCACACTGTGAGATGGAAAATGATCACAGACACAATCGCCCCTCATGATTTACTCATGACTCGCCTTACGGCATGGAGATCACCTGTTAGATTCCTAGAAATAACTGATTGTCTTGGGCTTTACATATTTGTGTGTGTGTGTGTGTTTGTTAAATTTGGAGTTAGGATTAGAGTTTGGGGCAGGGTTAGGGTTCGGATTACGATTAGGCCAAAGGATTTGGGGTACAGTGTTAGGAAATGCATTGCAAGTTGATACGATGTCCTCGCAACTTTTGCGTTTTGTTCAAATACATGCATGTGATTAGGCTAAATGTTCACTATCAATTGACTTCAGGTGTGACTTACGTGTGAATGATTGTTTGTCTCTATATACTGTATAACCCTGTGAAGGACTGTTGAACTATCCGAGGTGTTCTCTATATACTGTATAACTCTGTGAAGGACTGTTGAACTATCCGAGGTGTAATCCCGCCCCTTACCTGATGTGATCAGCTCCGTCTCGACATGACTCCAGTTCATTTTTAGGAGTCTCTTAACGAGATATGCGGTAGTGGATTAAAGTGATAAAGTTGCAGAATTCCTGTCTGCCATGGGGGAAATGTCAGGGTCCTAGTCCACCTAGTGCCTAATCCCAGGTTGGGTTGTGTCAGGAAGGGAGTCCGGTTAATAAACTACTGTATGTTTCAGATACAAGTCGCTCCGGAGTATAAGTCGCACCAGCCAGCTAGAGTGCCCTCTGGCGGCTGTCGGAGTAAAAATAACAAACATGTTCATTTTCAGTGGTACTGGAGTAGCAGATACTGGTACACAAGCCTAGAGTGCCCTCTACGGTGCCCTCTGTCAGTGTGAAAATAACAAACGTGGAAAAAAAGCAGATAATACATCAAACTATACTTCATGTTGTTTTATGTCAAGTAAAGTCAATTTTATTTGTATAGCCCAAATTCACAAAATATATTTTCTCATTGGACAGTTTTAAATAAAGAATTAAATTAACCTTGTACTTAATGGCGCCTCCTGTGGCAGCCTGTGTCGGTTGCAAACACTCAAATTGTAAATAATGAATAATGAACTCGAAAATTATAATGATAATTATTATTATTATTAAAGCAGGATAACATTACATGTAATCTCCTGTAGTGGGTGCTATAAATAGAGTTTGAATGTTCCCTAAAATGTTTGCATTCACTGTCTTTTAGAACAGACTGAGAACACACTGACTGGCCGAGGTTACTATAGAATCAGACTCAGGAAAACAGAAAATGAAATGAACATTTCCCAGGGTGTGAGCAGACTGAGATAGCTGACTAAAATTTCAGAACAGACGGAACTGTTTAGTCAGTGAACTTGGTGATCATGTCAGAAAACAACAAGTGTTTACTGTTGGTCCAGCACATATTTGTGGTTGGAGAAAAAGACCAACAACCAATAACAACAGAAGGGAGAATAGGAATAAATATGGGTGGAGAAAGTTTGTTGGTTGTTTTCTACCAATGTCAGAGTAAAAGCATCACTGTTTCTGGACATCCAACATTTTATTGACCATTTATTTGAGGGACAACGTGGTGTTGTGACTGAGGAAGAAGAAACTAGCAGCAAAGCTGAAGGTGTATATCACGCCAAAACCAACAATGTTTATGTCTTTGTCGAATTACCCCAAAAACTGACATTATAATTGCAATTTCACATTTTTAAAAACGTGGAACTCTTACGTTATACTCTCTAATCTTGATCCATTGTGAACAGTGAAAATGCAATGGTGAAAAACCACTTTCCACAGCGGCAGCGTTTTAGCAAATTACTGCGTTTTATAGGTTAGATAACCACCACTTTTCAACTTTCTGTTTGGCTATTTAGAACTTATTTTGGCCGTTTCTTTGGAGGACATTTTGATCCTGCTTCCATTACTTCTTTACAGACTTTGGAAGGAGCTATCAACAGAGACTTGTCTGAGTGATCAGTCCATTGTGGAGTAGGAGGACGAAGAATGGAGCATGATGGAGGAGCCGGCTGGCTCTGAGGAAACTCTTTGTCCCCCCGTTGAAATAGTCTGCTCTTAATTGATTCACCTCCTCCTCCTTATGTACTCCTGAGTACAAGGTAATGTTGTAATGTACCCTGCGTGTGCTTACAACATACAGAACAACAGCATAATAACGGTTTTCAATCCCTACATTTTTAATTAGATTAATCTCTATTTATAAAAGAAACCGAAAAAGAATTAAAGGTTTCTTAGAAATGACAACTGTGAAGGTTGATGTCTAACAGCTCACAGCGTTGCCTCCCGACACGCACTAATGGTCCGTGAGTGTGGAGTTCGCATTGTCTCCTCATGTTTGCTCGAGGTACTGCAGCTTTATAACTAGATGAATGTAATGCTCTGACAGTGGCGTCATTTGATTCCATTAGTTAACTTTAATTGATTCATTGTCTTGTGTGACTGTGTGAAGGGAAAAATCAGGTGAAAGTATTAGTGTTTACAAACCCAAGGTGATTGCATATACTGTATGCTCATATGGTTAAATAAAGACAGAACTTTGAATCAGTTCTGATTAATCGTGATTAATTGACATTAATTGTAGAGTGTTTCGATTATCACGATTAATGGCCATTAATCACAGAGTTGTGCGATTAATTGCAAATGACCTTGACGAATTGTATAATGACCCCAATGAATCCAATGATTAAGGTTGTACCTATATCATCGGGAAAAGTGAAGGGAATACTAGAAAGTATAAAGTCATTTAACACAGTGGTCCCCAACCTTTATTGTACCAAGGACCAGTCAACCTCTCTCAGCCATTACTGTGGACCAGTAATACCACACCATCGTTGAAGGATCATTCCATTTCGAAAATTAAACATCTTTTAGGCTTTAGAGAATCTGAATGACTCGTTGTCAAACATTGACAGATTATCTTTTAATGGAAAGAACAATTATCTTTTAATGAAGTAAATTAGTAAAACTGAAGTATATTTTTTCCCTGTGTCCCACTGCGGCCCGGTAATGACCTAATGACCGACGGACCAGCACCAGTCCCCGTACCCGGGGGTTTGGGGTCCTGATTTAACCCCTTGACGATGCATTCATCAGTAACTCACCTTTTTTCTTTACTCTCAGCCTCAAAATTACAAACATCCATATTGGCGACCTGCATGCAACCAGCTGCATTTCTTTTCTTTTTTTCTCTTTAATCTTTATCCTTATTCCACAGCTTATGAATTTTAATAGGCCTCCATCAGAACACCTCAGCAATGTTTTTTCTATCTCCCAAAGTAATGGACTTGAACCACCAGAGAGTTCCTCGCACGGCTTTGTATTCGCGGAGCTCGTTGAGTTCGAGTGAAATAGGGAGCGGATGGATGAGTGATAAGGATGGATGAGATTTGGATGAATACCAGAGACAGAGAACAGAACGTGGTGGTGTCACTGTACTGTCCTGGAGCTGAACAGAGGAGAAAAAAGTTTGAGAAACGACCTGACTCTGGAGTTTGAATTTGAATGCTGAATTTAGTGGTAAACACATAGTGTTTTGTGAAAGCCTCCCCCATTACTGTTTGAAAGCGCAGTTGAGGCGAATGATGATACACAACGATAAACGTGGATGTTTTCACACGGACACACAGACACACTTCCGTGCGTTCCGTACGGATAGGAGCGACTGGCTGATTGAGTGAGGCTTTGTTTCTGTTAGAGCAATAACGAAACATAATCTTTTGTCTCACAGTATCACACAGAAGAAATGTTCTACTACACAGAACACACATACACACACACGGTGTTATGCCAACGAATATACACCAGAACTGATGTACATTTATGCAGTTGGAAATTGTCCCCGTTGCGCCATCTTCGCCTTGATGTGCAGTCGTTTGTCAAAATCAATGAAGCTCAGAAATTGGTGTTATTTTTTCGGTGGTTTGTTCCCTCTCTCTCTCTCTCCCTCTCTCTCTCTCTCTCTCTGTCTCTCCTGGTCTGTCTTCTCTCATGCTTGAATAAGAATAAGTGATTACCTGGGAAAAGAAATGTGTTGGTGCACTGGTGAAAGGCGGCAGTTCTGTGTCTGTAGCCAGTGTAAAAAGACCCTCGCATTACGACAGCACTGGTGCATGTTGTTGTCGCTGACAGCACGCGCGCACAAACACACACCCAGGGCTCAGCATGGGCCATTACAAGTGTTCGCAGGGAACATAATTCTGACGCCTCGTGTGGAAATTGATAGACTGAAAACAAGGTTTCATCACAGCCCCCGTAAAAGGCTCCGTGGCCCGAAAGCCACGAGGAGACGCAACATGCTAATACATAGCCATAGGACAAGTCTATTCACAGGCTGTGCAGTTTTTCCCCCAACTGTTAAACCCATTTCCTTGTTGACACTGCAACAGCGGCGGCGGCACAGCAGAGACAGAGAGCTAGACACCGTATTGATATCAAGCACCGCCGAATATTTGGCCGACTGGCATCCACGGTCCTGGCAGATTGATGGTTTAATTGTAGACTGGTGTTTGGAGAAGGAGAGTGTTTATTTTGTTTTGTCTTTTTTTTTTTCTTTTTTTTTTTGCATGTGTTTGTTTCTTTGGTGTGTTTGAGAAAGAGGGGGCGGGAGGGGGAGATTCGGAGGTAACAGCCGTTATCGCCGGCCTACAGAAGGACACTTAGTCCTCTGCCAATCCTGAACAATCGTCCCTGCGGCACGCTCAAAAATGTCACGAGCTGGCACCATGGGTGAGAAACGTGCGTTTGTGTGTGGCTATTTATGTCAGTGCACTGCAGGAACTGTGCGGGACGGACATGTTTTTTTTTGGTAGCAAATGTATGACAGGGCGATTGTTACCGACTAGTCTTATATTCATATTTATGTACTGTAAACCATTTCCTTAAAATGAGATAAACACGCCACTACGTCTGATGTTGGATGAATATTTACAGTTAAAAGTAGTAGTGAAGTAGTTTCTATCTCCCAAATAACCTATTTTTTTTTTTATAAATAAACAAAGATTTTTGCTAGCAATATTCCTGCGAGTAGAAAAGGAGCATCGGCCATGGCTGCCGTGACACTTTGTAGTAGAATTTGTACTTTATACCTTCGTCACTTGTTCGTCACATTTTCATTCCTCTGACAGTAATAAAACAACAAAGACTTTCTACAGTCTTTGTGTTACTGATAAAAACAAACTTTAAGAATTACAAAGCTTGTCAAACCTGATATGTCAAGTCAACATTTCGATCATTGCTGCTTAGACACAACAAGACGCCTTTTTGTTGTTTTCAGTTGTTTCACCTTCATCTTCATCCTCCTCTTACTGTCTGTCTGCTCCTCTTCCACTAACCAGCTTTTCAATCTTGGATAATTTCTTCAAAAGTGGCATGAATTAAATCTCTTCAACGCTGTTGTACTTATTTTCACCGTGCTAAATTGAAAAAAATGGAATTTCAAACAAATTTAGTTAACAAAATAAGCGTGGTTGCCACAGTGACCCCAACTGCTAAATGGCGAAGCAGTTGTTTGGCAGTAGTGATTGCGCGTTCCAGCAGCTTTCATGTTAAAATACTTTGTAAATAATTAAGAGGAAGCTTTTGTTGGTTTTCTGTAATACTCCCCACATTAAAGTAACCAAGGACAGTACAATCGTTTTTATTAAATATTTTGCACCAGAATAATTGCACTTCCCGACATTATTTCTTTCACGAACATTTTCCCATTTGGTGTGAGAATAGACAAAAACCACAAATAACGTCATGTTTTTTTTTTCTCAATTACAACTTGTTATCATTATTAAAACCAACAGCAATGTGTTTTAGCTCAGTGTGTGAAATCTAGCGAATCAATTATCAAGTGGAGACGCAGTTGAGAATAGAGCAGATTTAAAAAAAAAAAAAAAAAAACAAACTCTGTGGCTCTTACTTTTTGTTGAAAAAGAATTCCAGTAGGAATCCAAAACAGCAAAAAACTTTTGCGTGACAATTGTGTGAAACCTACATTCAGTAGCATGCTTCGCCCTGATATGTACAGATTGAGATTGAATTCCATTGAACTACATTGCATCAATATGTGTGTCACAGTCACCTTAGTGAAGGATATGCACTTACCTATTCTGCCGAAATCCCACAGGGCTCCCTCCTTGGTCTCCTTTCCTTTGGTTTATACTTCATCTCAAGGAGCAAGTATCTGAGATTTCAGCGTGTGACACAGTTTAGTAAAAAGTGTGTCAAAACAGGGTCTCCCCACTTTTTTTCAAGTACAACTCCGGAATACGCTCCAGACCTCTCTCCTCTCCTCTCCTGCCGCCGTCTCTCCTAAGGAGCAGGTGTCTGGGTGTAACAATGTGACACGGTTCAGTAGGAGGTGTGTCGGAACTCCTGAAATATTTAGGGCTAGAAGGAGGAATGTCTGTAAATAACATGTTTCTTCAGGTGGAAGCAAAAATTATTATTATTATTATTATATTATTTAATGAAAGATAATTTTACAAAAAAAGGTCCTGAACATGAAGTGTTTATGTAATTTTTTTTATTTTCAAAATGCAACAAGTGGGCCGGATTGAACATCCTAGCGGGCCGGTTTTGGCCCGCAGGCCGTATGTTTGACTCCCCTGTTCTAAACCAATCTGCACCTAAAACACCACTTAAATGACCAATGTTGTGCTTACAATTTTTTAATGATCCTACTGACTGGATTCTTTTTGAATGAAGTAAATTATTAAAACTGAGGTACATTTATTTACTCTTTCACACTGCGGACCGGTACCAGATGACCGACGGACTAATACAGGGCCCCGGACCAGGGCTTGGGGACCCTTGCTTTGGATTAAATGTTCCTATAAGGAGGGACAAATGACGGTGCTGTCAGTTAAATGCCTGAACTGTCAACCTCTAATTTGTGAGATAAACCTCAAGACACTATTGTAAAGACAGCAAAACAACCAAACACTCACCATTAGAATCCATTAACAGCAAAGCTATTTCCATGCTCCAGCACAAGTATGTCGGAGTCATTCAAAGCATGCAGCCTAAGCCCAGTACATCGAGCAAACTGCTTTTACTGCAACTTCGCAACGCATTACTTAAGCTCAAAATCTGGGGCGTTCTTCCAGACAAATCCTGCTGTTATTTCTCAAG
>NC_024315.1:12239229-12246913 GCF_000523025.1 Cynoglossus semilaevis
ACCCTCACCCCCTCCGTGTCATTTTTCCCACCTTGTTTTTTTCTTCTCTTCTGTCGCCGATATCCTTTCTCCATTATATACATTATATACATTATATTATATATATAACAGGGGTCCCCAACTCCCTGGTGCCGTCGGTCATTTTGTACCATGCCAAAAAACTGTACTTCACTTTTACTAATTTACTACATTCAAAAATAATCCAGTCATTTAAAGTTTTGGCAATGTTTCAAAACAACAGGTCATTCAGACTCTGATACTATCAGAATAAAGACTAAAACATGTTTTATTTTGCAAATTTAATTATCCTTCACTGGTGGCGCGGTATTACTGGTCCTTGGTACAAAAATGGTTGGGGACCGCTGATGTACAACGTTCTCCATGGCACATGTCCAGACCATCAAAGCCTTGTCTCTCCATCTTTGTCTGTAAACCACTCAACCTTAGTGTGACATGCTGACATGCTAATTTTTAACCCTGTTGATGAAAATCCGATGTATTCCGATCTCTCACCTCCAGGTAAATCCTCTGTTTTTGCCCCAGTGCCACTATCTACTAATCAGGCATCACAATAAAACCATCATCACATTATTACCATCTGCTACAGCTTGGTATTATCTTTTGTTGCTATTTCACCATGATATCGCCAACCTCAATGCCTTCCCTTCCTAATTATTTCCCATTTTATCTTTTGTTTTGTTTTTTTCTGTATTAGCTGCCAAAAGGACAACACATTTTTAATAAGTAATCTTGTTTTGTTTTTGTATAAAATAATTATTATTGTGTTCAGATAAATAAAATCGAACCTCGAACCTAGTGTACGGAATAGAAAGTGAGCAGATCTTTAACCCCACGAGTTAGAGACAACTCCATGTAACACAGAGGCCTGATCATTGGGTCTCATAGTGTTAAACGCAGCATATATATATATATACGGGGGTCCTCGGATTATGATGTCCTCGAACTATACCGTTTTGTGGTTATGGCGCCATCTCCTATAAATTTATTACAAAAGTCGTGTTCTATCATTCCGATGTATGGCGTTAAAACACGCCAACTAGTGGAGCAGACTGATATGTTGTCCCGCAGTGCTATATGCAGAAGACAGTTTTGTTTACATTTGGCGGTTGTACGCCGTACATTGAAATGTGTTACATTTGCTTTCTTTTGTGTTGTTTTTTTGGGAATATTTTGCCCTTTGTAGTCAGACTCTTGTGATCATTTTATGTCCTAGATGATGATTTTACCTCTTTGTAATGTCCCCCAGGTGTAAGTCAGACTCTTGTGATGATTTTATGTCCTAGATGATGATTTTACCACTTTGTTAGCGTAAGTGAGTAACATGGGTACTCATGTACAGTATGTAAGTTCCGACTGAGGGCAAAAATCGAGTCAAGTCTGACGTAGGTCGTATGACCCTGTGTGTATGAAAATACAATACAGTGGAACCTCGAGATACGAGCGTCCCAACATACGAGCAAGCCTTCGAGCAAATTTTTGCTTTGAGATATGAGTAAAGATTTGAGATACGAGCACGCTTACAGACGCCGACACTAGGTGGCCGAGCCCCCGGCCCCCGCCGCCTCACTCGTTCACTTCACGTGTTCGTCGACTTCCGTACGCATCTCCCGCGAGTCTTCCGTATTGTGTTTGCGTTATCTACGTGATTTTCTCTCTATTTTGTGCATTATTCTTCATGGTAGTGATGAGTCCTAAGAGAGTGAGAGATAAGGATGGTAGTAGTTTTTTTAGGGCTGCAAAGGATTTTTTTTTCCTGTTATTTCTAATGGGAAAAAATGATTTGAGATATGAGCACCTCGAGTTACGAGCTCAGTCCTGGAACAGATTATGTTTGTATCTTGAGGTTCCACTGTATGTGAATAACACAAGCAGAAAAAATACATACATATATGTATACATCATATTGTGGGCGGCTTGTCACATTTGATTGAAATTCATGGCAAACATCTTTTTAATCCGCCCCTGCACGATGTAAACACACATATAAACACACACCTCCGTGACTTGGTTTCTCACAGTTGCATCTCTCACCAGTTTCTGCCAGGCCCCAAATAAGCCATCTGCACCTGTTTTTTTTTCCCTCTGCCAACCTGTGCCCCAGAGATGGACCTCGTGTCTGTGTGGGTGTTTGTGTCACGTGACGCGTCTGTGCATGAAGGTTTTGGGCAGTTGTTGCTAGGTGAAGCAGTTATTTAAGGTAAGATTCGGTGCGAGCAGCAATGACAGAGTAGGGCTGTCAACAGCCGTGGCTGACAGAGTGAATGAAGGATTGAACAAGGTAGCAGCGGGTAAAATGTAATAAAAAATACCACAATGGGAAAATGGAAGCATTTAGGGCTAAAATGAAACTATTTGTTTAACAATGTCTCCTAAAAGACTCGGAGATAGTCAGGTTGTCGTACAGGCTGTGACATGGAGAGTTTCTCGGCTCAAAAAAATGTTAGCAGCAGTTTGCTTACCTGCTCGCAGTGACAGGGTCGAACATGCTGATTTTTAAGCAGGTGTATTGTTCATTTTGTAGGAGCGTCGGCGTGACATCATCCTCTAATTAGCACTCACACAGTGTCTGGAGCCGACAGAAGTATCATTAGAGTCACAAGTATGAAAAATGATTATAAATCATAAATGGTTTCACGTGTCTTCTCAGTCAACGTGACAGTTTATCTAATAATGATCGGGACACCGCTGTGCGCATTTCTAATTTTTGGTAAATTCGTCACAAAGATTTCTGCTCAAGGCGTACTGACCTGATTATAGAAAATAAGCTGCTGGTTTGAGAACCACTGCTTCAGGTACTGCCTGTGGCACAACGGCGGCAGAAGTGGTTCGCACATTTATTTTACAGCATGCTTGATCACTGGTTTTCGGTTTGATTCCCTTCCCTTTGTGGATCTGGCAGGTTCACTCTGTGTGGACAGAGGTTTTCTCCCACTATTCTGACTTATCCCAGTTTGAAAAACATGTAAAATCAGGTTTATTATTCCCTCGTAATTCAGGGTGTAAAAGTGAACAGGAATACTCTGATATGTTTATCATGTAAAAATCAGACGTTTCTGCAGCGCCCCCCTTCTGTGGAAACGATATTGTCCGGAAAGAATTTTAAAACAAATCAGTGCAACATCCTCACTTGTATACTTGTAAATGTATTCATTTCTAAAATGTTATTAGAAACTGTATCGGGGTTTATCAGCAGGCCTGACTCTGATTAGTTCCACATGACACACACACAAGACAAGTACAGCATGGATGATAAGGAATATCGGCATCTTGATTTGTGCAAGTTTTATCAAGAATCAAATACACATCCACCAGGTACTGCAATATGAACGGAATATATTTTCATAATACTGTCAATTTTTCATTTCATTTCTACGTCAATACTAATATGTAGCAACAGCCCTGGCATTATACAGTATGTTCAATAATTGGCAGGGACCATAACGGATGTATGGAAATTGATTCATAGAGAATCTTATTGCTGCGTCCTCCAATACTGTCCTACAAATTATGTCCCGGGGGAGAAAAAAAAACATCCAGCAAACATTCAAATCAGATGGCTTCAAAGTGGCTCCATACGCCGTGACATATCAAACCAATTTAGTGCATAGCAAATAGTTAGTTATTTCTTACTGAGATAAATTTACCTAACAAAAACAAAACAACAAAAAAATTGCTCAAGGAGTGAGAACATGTTATGATATTTGATTAGAAAATACAGCTGAAAAGATAAAATCGAACCCCAAGAAAAAAAAAAAAGAAGAAATTACTGAAAAACAAGGCTATCTTCCAGGCAGGTCAAACAACATTTGATTCATTTCCCTTCTATTGTTAACTGAAACCTAAATTGAATGTGTGGTCTGGATTTAAATGTGTGACTGTGTGTCTCTGGTGTGTGTGTGTGTGTTTGCGGGTGAACATGTGCTGCTGAAATACAAATGGCCAAGAACCATAAGGAAGGAGAGAGCGAGAGAGAGAGAGAGAGAGAGAGAGAGAGATTCTGTGTGTGTAAAGGAACTCTTTCATCTTCACCCCACAATCCCTTGGGAGATCTTCCATGCCAATCCATTTCCTAGAGTTGGCTTCATTCTTTCCCAATGGGACGACCCCCCCACACACACACACACACACTTGGCTCCCCTCATCCCCGTGAAAGCCTTTCCATCTTGGTTCTACGTGCGGAGACACACACACACACACACACACACACACTCACACACTCACAGATGCACTCGTCTGGCCCACTGGGAAGACAGCAAAGAAATGGCATGCGGTGGCATGGGCTTGGCAGGAGTGGAGGTGGAGCTGGTTGGTGGCTGTAACACTCCGCTCTTCACACCACCTGCCCTTGGGTGCGTTTGTTTAGATGTGCACGGCGCGCCGCGTGTTTGTAGATGAAAATGAAGGCCACGAAGGCACTGGTTCCTGTGACCACAATGACACACACACACACACACACACGCAGTGAATGCATGTGTCCGCGTGTGGGTGTGGGTGCGTGGGGGGGGGGGGTCATCTGCTTAGGGGGGGACATTAAGCTTTTCTTTTGCGTCTTCATCTTTATAATAAGGTAACAAAGCTCTGAGTAGTAGACTGCGATGAGCGCCTGCTTAAGGTTAAGGTTAAGGTCACGCTTCAACAAGTTGTAATTATAGCTGCGATTAGAGCGAGTCAGTGTAATGTCCTTTGGAAATCATGAAGAGACATCTGTGTGTGTGTGTGTGTGTGTGTGTATGAGTGATCCAGAAAGAGAGAGGAAGCAAGAATGAGGGAGGCCAGTGAGAGAGTAAATTAATAGCAGTCATCTTTACACGTTTCCCTCTGCTAGCTAAGCCTGCTAATGAACAGACTTGGACGCCTGCGGTTAGTCACACACGCACACACACACACACATGACTGCCAATTTATTAAGTGAACGTTTGGAGCCCCAGACTGTACCAACTGGTAGAAGCTAACTAATCTGCGCTGCGCCAGTGGAGACGGAATGAGCCAAAGAAACAGATAACATTCACCGAGGGGGACATTCAGCCCTGAAAACAACCATTAACATCAACATTTGGTGGGGGCCACAAAATCTGAAAGATAAACTCACAACTCACAAGTGCTGGCATGTGGTCACAAGTACGTATCGTATGGTGAAATGTAAAGAAAGGTCAATAGCTGATTCTTTTTGTTTGTTTGTTCTTTTGAGGCTTTTCTGAAGGAAGAAATTCTTCTGTACACATATTTGCACACTGAAAAATGCCAAATCTTTTCAAAACACTTGTCAAACAAGAATGAGAGAGAGAGAAAAAAAACATCATTTCTAACCAGCTCAGGCTACACTGGTTGTGTCTGTTCTGTACTCAACCACGTCAGCTTTAATTTAAAAAACCAAAGATCAACCTCGTATTGAACAGTGACCCCAGAAACCTTGCCAGGGAATTGCCTTTTGTGGGAATTCACAACTTATCAGATGTGTCGTCAGTTGTTAAGTTTAATGCTAACCTTAAAAGCAAGATGATTGTTTTGAAATGTCAGTTTTCTTTTTTTCTCTATACTTTTGTAAGTTTTTTCTGAAAATTTTGTTGTTTTGTATCCCACTGGTTTGTCAGTATACCCCTTAGAGCTTAATATATACAAATATATATAATATATAAAATATATATGAATTAGCACAAAAGGTTCTCAGCATAGGCCCTATTTGCAGTCACATAAGATGCCACCTGCTGGCAGGAGCTCTGCTGCAACCGTAAAAAAAACACACACATATATACACATATATATGCATATATATATTTAAAATCCTGATTCAGTTGTGTGCAACATGAACTATTTTTTTTTTTAATTATTTCCATACCAGAAACTCAACAAATCGACTATAATTGCAGTGGATGCCACTAGATGGCGACATGCATCAAATGCGCATATTTGTCTTTGAATGTTTAGGTTAAATCTTTTTAAATGTATTTATATATTTTTTTTCGTCCAGCATTCTACATCCAACTAGTACTGAACCGGACCACCCATCAAATTTGGAACCTCATTTTAGACCATGAGAGAGAGAAAAAAAAAAAACTAGCTATTTAGTGAACGCACCACACAGTGGCAGCACAGCTGTTTATGGTTGTTTGTCAAATGCAGATTTTTCCGTAGATTACCCATGTTGTCATTCATTCATTTCCTGTGAGTCCACTGAGATCATTGCTACACTTGTAATTTTATTATTATGTTAATAGCCGTAGATTACAGATCCATTATATGCAGTTATGGTTAATCATGTTATTTACATTAGTGTCATTAGCTAGTGCAGGTCTCCGCTGAGACACAATGGGAATTAAGAACATGAACAGAAAAGAAAAGGCAACATCCTGTCTGATATGTAGAAGGTTCTGGCATCCAGTGTAAAAATGCTACCATTTCACTAAGTGGACGGTCACTGTGGGAATCTCTGAGGAAGGGTTAACTATAGGTTATTTTTGGCCCTGTGGGTTCAAACCACAGGTCCAGGGACAGGAGCTGGTCCGTCGGTCATTTGGTATCGGGACACAGTGAGAAAATGTACTTCAGTTTTACTAATTTACTTCACTAAAAAAAGGCATCCAGTCATATCCCTTTACTTTTTTTATTTAAAAATAATCTGGCAATACAACAGGTCATTCAGACTCTGATACTAACAGAATAAAATCTAAAAGATATCAAGAGATATTTTAAAATTTTAACGATCATTCAACAATGCTGACCTATTTCCAGTCCGCAGTAACAGCTGATACCGGCTGACCAGTCCTTGGTATAAAAAAGTTTTGCGACTGTTGTTCTACATCCCATTTGGTCGTGTCAGGATATGTATTCGGTGTAAAAACTCTGGCAGGTCAATATGTGGGGCTACTACTGTGGTAACCCCTGATGAAAATACATTAAAGAAAGGAAAATACCTTGTTGTAAATTGTTAGTTAAAGTTATTCACCGCTGCTTTTACATCTTCGGAGGGACGTTTTATCAATAACTAAAGTTGATCAACCAGCAATTTGTACCTTAAGGTCAATGTACCCATTTTAAGTACCTCCTATCTTTTACTGCCACTGTAGTACAAACAGGAGTTATTAGAGCGATTCTCTAAAGGAGGAGCAAACTCCCATTGAGAAGCAAATTATATCCATTTTATTTTCATGTGCCACAAGGGGCAAATGTAATGATTTTTATTTCATTAATCAATTACAAAAGTTAATGTGTAGGAAATGCAGTGTTGTGAGTAGAGTTCAGTGGAATTTTGAGGAAATAGCTGTGAATGAGCCGACATGGTGGGGCTCAACAATAATCCTATCTAAAGAAAGGGGGCGCTGCAAGGAACATTTGGGAACTGCTGGATTATTAGGTTCTACCGAGCCTCCAGCAAGGGATGCATTTTCTTTTTCTTTGCTTTGTTTTCCGAGAGATTCACCAACACTGCTGCCAGACAGGCTCCTAACTCTTTGCTGCAGTAACAATTATGGGATGTAAATCCCTTAAGAACATTTGCACATATCCATTCTTGATCCATAGCAGGGAGCGTGGTGTGTATCCCTGTGTAAGTCTCCTTTACTATCCCCCATAGCCATGTTAATCATCCTAGCTGCCACTCACTCTCAAGGTCTTAGTGGCCCTCTGTTGAAAGCTGCTATGTCCCCCGCCCCCCCCCCCCCCCCCC
>NC_024315.1:12246953-12253584 GCF_000523025.1 Cynoglossus semilaevis
AAAAAAATAAAAATCATCTTCCAGCCTCATTGAGCAGCTCAGGGAAACAGCAGTGGTCGTCTGAAACAAGACACTCTGATCTCAGAGAGACAGGTTATTATTTCCCTCTAATCCCGCTGAAATAGGTTAAATTAATATTCTGGCAGCAGATTTGGCTCATGATATGAATGTACAGTAACTAAGGAGATATAAAAAAAAAACAGTCAAGCTGAGGCAACGTCGCAATGTCAACGTGTTTTACATCTTTTCCAGGGTAAAAGAAAAGTGGTTTGTCATCGACATAGAATTCTTCTTTGACCCTTATAACTAATTAAA
This sequence comes from Cynoglossus semilaevis, assembly GCF_000523025.1. Taxonomy (NCBI): domain Eukaryota; kingdom Metazoa; phylum Chordata; class Actinopteri; order Pleuronectiformes; family Cynoglossidae; genus Cynoglossus; species Cynoglossus semilaevis. The sequence continues at coordinate 12,247,269 of NC_024315.1, forward strand.
TTCTTAAAACTTCTAAAACATGTATCAAATAATGTCACAATGTTAAAGTTACATAGCGGGATAAGAAAACAACAGAACATTGAGTCATTTGCATTAAAAGCGTCTGGTCTTTTATGATTTGATCGTAGTCTTTTAAAAAGCAAAGGCAGGCGCTGAGGTCAAGTTTATTTGCAAAGTCTTTGATGGAGCTCTAAAAAGCCGCCATGAACGTCAGTCTTGGTGGGTGGTATTAATAAACGTTTAATGTTCAATTAACAAAGAATTTCAAGTATAGACCTTATGGATAAACGACTATGAGGTGACCGTAGGGGGGATAAGTCGTACAGTGGGTTCAAGTATTCTGGGAAATGAAGGTATTTGTAATATTACAGCAGGGGTGCACTGGGGCTACAAAAGGCTGATAGAGAGTACCAGAAATGTTCACAAGTCATTTTTCAAGTCTTTGTACTCAGCTGTATGTGAAGTCTCTAAAGACTTCGAAGGTTGATATCCAGTCAAATCTCCAACGATTGGCAAATGTTCTCTCATCCGATCCATGCCGTCTGATCCTGATTGAGCTTCGGTGCTCTACGTTATTCAAAGCACCTTCAACACTATCATCTGTCATTGATATTGCAGTGGAGTGCAGTATTTCGTATTTTTTGCAGTTTGTCCAAAATATAAGACGTACTGTTTTGATATTGGAGCGTGTATAGAAGATATGTAGCAATAGTACTGCAGCACACTGCAGTTTTTCTTTGGTTTTGTTTTTTTGCTATGTACCTTATGTATTTTTCGTGCACCTTATTTCATCTCTTGGCTGGGTTTGCGACTTATACTCAGGTGCGAATAATATATTAAAATATATAATTTCTATTTTGGCTTGTAACCCCATTTCGACGTCACAAATGTTTCACCCCAGAAATTTTTTTTTCAAGAATTAGATAAGAGCACAATAATCATAATTTTAAAAATAATATATATTTTTCATGTACCGTATTGTCCGGACTATAAGTCGCACTTTATTTCAGCGAAAAGCCACTCTAGGCTTGTGTATCAGTATCTGCTACTCCTGTGGGTTAATGCTTGGGCTGGTGCGACTTATACTACGGGGTGACTTATGACTTAACACAGTGGTTCCCAGCCTATTTTAGCTTGTTACCCCATTTCGACGTCACAAATTTTTGATTTAATAAGGGCGGAATAATCATCATTTAAAAAATAATTTACATTTTTTTATTTTTAATTACTAGACATTTCTGGCAACCCCACATAGGGTCGCGACCCCGAGGTTAGAAAATACTGTTAACAAATGGCACAGCTCCATTGAGGGATTCTTATTCAGATATACCAAAAAATGGTCAACACTTAAGAACTACAATGAAAAACAAAGAAATCAAACAAAACCCAATCCCAAACCTCAAGTCCAAGTCTCTTAGACTCAAGTCCCCATCTGTAAAGTTGATGGATGACTATTACATGTATGTGCATATATATTTATATATATCACTGCTGATGTTTTTTTTTCCCTAATCAAATAAACAAGGGAAAAATAATAAAATGCCTTTTAACCATAAATGTTCCACAATTGTGGAAGATTCTTGGATCAGAGTTAAATATCTTGACCTGACTTCAAGTCCAAGTAACTTCGTCAATGACTGAGGTTAAAAACAGAGCAGCCCATGAAAATTATTGCTGAAAAAAAAATGCGAAACATTAGTAATTAATTTTAACAAACACATGCTGTTTCTGTCGGTTCCAAAAAATAAGATGTTTTTCTTTTCCTGGTACTTTGGTACTTTCACTCCCACAATCTAAAATCATCATCTAAAGTTGTTGAGACCCTGTAATGATTATCAGTGTGAGTGTGAACAGTTGTCTGGCAACCAATCCAAGGTGGTTCAATGACCCCTGGAATTGGATCCAGATGCCCCGGCAGTGGATTTATACTGTAAAAAATGAATTAGAATCTTCATAACTGTGTCTAAAAAAAGTGTCTAAAAACACCTCACACTCGATTCATTCCCACAATTCCATACTGCTTTCACTGCTAGGTCTTTTTTTTTAACGCCCATCTTTCAAGTCCATTCATACACTGCAGACAGTAGGTCTTTTTTTTTTCAAGTCCATTCATACACTGCAGACAGTTAGAGCTCGAGTTTGAGTGTCTGGCCAGAGTTGACCTTTAGCCCTTCCGGTTGGATCGGAGCCCAGTCTACCTACTGGCCTACTTCTGGCCAATGTCTGGCCTCCTTGGTATCCAGCATGACCTCCTTAAAGCTTGTTGGGATAATCCCAGTGTTAAAGAACAGGCTGGTAAACTGAAAACTTGTGTTAAAGTGCTTCCATTAAGAGACAAAGGCAAGAGCAGCGGCGTGTGTGTGTGTGTATTGCATGACGTGAGCATGTAGAGCACAATTAACTTGTTGGCAGTAGACAAATGAAGGCGGAGCAGCTTCTCAGCTTTGCCGGACCATAACGACCTTGGTAACATCAGGACTTCCTGCCCAAAGTTATTAGGAATAATTTGACCTAATTATATGATGTATTAAAAGAGGAGAAATCACAGAGGAGTGTTCATTGGAACAGTCGTTATAGAGGGAGGAAATGGGCCCGAAAGCAGGTCAAGTGGAACGCGGAGTCTCTTCGTGTCTAAGGAAGCTGTCTGTATTTAGATGGATTTGGATTTGGTGCCTGTGCCACATGTCCTACTTTAGCCTTTTATTCTGTCACCGCTAAAGTACAGTAGGTCATGGTGGCGAGAGAAAAGGAGAGAATGGGAGAGAGTGCGATTGTAACATTATTGTGTTGGAGTTTTTTTTTTTTTATCAGATAAATCACAGAAAATAGTAGAAAGAAAAACCAGTAAAAATCAAAGCAAAAAACTTAAGTTTTTGAGTTGAGAACTCAAAGCGATCCATATGTTTTTGTGATATATTTATATATATATATATTGTTATACTATGTATTGTTTTTTGTACACTAGATATTTTTTTCTATCAGTAACAACTTGAATCTCACAAGTGTCCAACGTTATTGCCTAAAAAAAATCTGACTCCTTTATGCCCACAGCAATTATACTTCATATTAGGTAAACCAACAATAATAATACAATGCATTTGTTTGTTATTGCTAAGTCTATTTACCAAATACGTACCGTCATAATGAATCGTAAGTCACATTGCCTTTGAACAGAGACATTTTACTGCACTTAACTCAAGTGCATGAACATCCCAATTTTTCTACAGTCTCAAAAACACGGTCCCCACATATTCACCGTGTCACCCAGCCCCCGAATATTCTGTTCATGTTTGTAATTTTCCCTCACAAAGCTTCATTATGAGACCGTTTTATCAAATGCATTATCACAAAAACAATAAGACAAAGAATATCACCTGCGCACTGTTAGCGCTAACAACCGCCTCTGCTTCAAAGAGACATGAAAGGGGCTAAATTCAAAGACTGTGTAATGGTGTGGGCACAGAGAAGGTGTGGATTACGTTGAAAATATCAAAGAGCGCTTGGATAAGAAAAGGGTAAAGCCTGCTTTCATTACGCAGCCTCCTAATGATGGGGCTTCCAGCGCTGATGAGGAGGAGAGCAAGACCAGTGGCGTGCTAATTGGAGTCAATTTCTGAATGAATAAGTGGATGTGTACATGCAAAGGTTTGAATGTATGTGTGTGTGTGCGCCACCTATATTTAGATTCTTGTGAATGTATCAAGTGCGTCTAAAGTTCGTCTCTGTTTTGGTTTTCCTCCTCGCGGGCTGATTCCAGCTCAGTTTACTGCACAAGAAATCCACTTTTTTTTTTTTTTTTCTGCCTGTCTGCATCAGTCAGTTGACCTGAGGGAAGAGACACACACCAAGCTAACAAGATGAATTTAGTCAGGGAAGCAATTGAAGGGCAGACATATTGACAGACACCCAACACAATTGAATCAAATTAGCCCACAGTGTATTTATTTAGTCCAATTAGTTCTGGGACTAATGGCAGAGAAGAAAATTGCCAATAAACAGCTCACCTCCACGGCACCTTGCACCCATTCCAGGTGAGCTAAAGGGCAAAGTCAGGTGTGAAAACATCCTCAGTCCAACAGCAAATAATTGATTAGACCGTTTAAAATACACAGCGAAGCATGGCATTACACCGGAGACTCCTGAGAGAGAGGGACAGTCTTTAACTTGGATTGTCACAGACACAGAGTTCATTTCAGGCAGTGATACTGAACCTGGAAAGTGGTTTAGTACTTCTGGAGCAGATTTCTTCATTCTTTCTTTTTTCTTCTTCCTTTTATTATTATTATCAATAATAATAATAATAGTGAGATATGATACGATACGGTACTTTATGTCGTGATACGGTACGATGCGATACAGTACAATAGGAAAGCATGATACGTTATTATATAATCTGAAATGATATGATATGATATAATAGAATAGTATACATCATGATGTGATACGATACGATATAGTACGACACGATGTGATATTATACGATACAATACTTTATAATGTGATACAATGTGATACCATGCAGTACGATATGAGGTTATCTGATACCGTAGGATTTGACATTATATCATATAATATGATACAATATGATATATTTTACGACGCAATACTACACAATATAATACAACATATGCTAAATCCGATATGATATAATAAAATATGATTTGAAATGATAGGATACAAGGCAGTACGAAAGACAGATTATAAAACTCAAAAAGAAAATAGGAATTAATTTAGTCCAATCTTAGCTAATGTTCACTAAAGCAGCAATATAAAAGAGGCAATTCACTAAAAACATCTCATATATAAAGCTCAAATGCTTTAAACACAAAATTAGACCAACCGTGGACCACTGTTGCAGCATACTAACATATCATAGGCCTTATGTCATGATGCATTTAAATTGCAATTAAATTGTAGAAATGCATTTGCACAAGTCAGATTTAAATCTTTGCCTGACAAAGACATCTGGTGTTAACGTCTCTTAATCTTTACATGTTGATTGTTGTTGAATTATGAACATTAGGTCTTGGCCGTGCTGGAATTAGACTTGATTACTAAGTAGGGAGGAAGTTGGGCCTCCCAAAAATGGCCATCTTTAAATCAAGCTGTTTTTCTGAGCAAAGCAGAATCACAGAAAATAGTGATGTCATTTTTTTAGGTTTTAGGTTTTGACCTGTCCTAAAACACAACTATTGCCTTTATTAAAACTAAGTAGTCAATTTTTTTAACCCTATTTGATCATTTTTAGGCTATAATGTATCTACCAGGTATCCTTATTTAAACGTTTAATTTTATTGAACATTTGTACATGGATTTCAGTCTTTCCTGTTCTAAGTCAAAGCCGTGCACACCTCTTTATGCATGTGTTAAAATCTTCCCAAAATACGTGTCGGTCTAATTGAAGGCAAAAAAAAAATGTGATGAAGCTGCATGCAGTTAAAAACACAAGTGTTTAAATTGAATTGCAGGTGCATTCACAGCATTTCCTTTTTTGGAAGTAAATTTAAAAAGAAAAGAAAGTGATTTTGTGTAAAAAGTGTTTTTTTGTTTTTTTTTACTTGGTAGGAAGCTAATGCAAAGTCGATGTGAATTCAAGACGCTAGGGAATTTTGGAAGACTGAAGTCTGCAGAGGTGTCAGCCTGTTAATTGTATTAACAGTTAAAAATACAGTGTAAAGTACCTCAGGGATGAAACAACTTTAAATTAAGGTATGTTCTCACCGTACAGTAGAAATACTCGTTAGACTTTGGTTCCTTTGACAAGTTAAATAATGTGATAAATGTGAAATGAAATATATGAAAATAAATGTAAATGTGCTCAATATAGTTGCATAACGTTTACACAGGTGTGTCAAACATACTGCCCGTGGGCCAAAAGTGGCCCATTTGGGGTTTGATGAATTTTGAAAATAAATAAATTATACATACGCAACACTTTTTATTTAATGTACTATTCATGCGCAACACTTTTTATTTAATGTACTATTTGTACTATGAAAGCAAATTAATTTTTAAATTTTTTTTGTTATAAATGTATTGCTTTCTTCTCAGATTTGAGTCATTGATCATGTTACCACAGAAGAGAGTGACGCTACTGTATGTTGTATGTTTCACTGAACAGTTAGAAAGTCAAAAGCTAATCTAGGCTCCAGACCAGACATGTATATTGTGGTTGATACTGAACCATAATAATGAATGAATAATTTGCTAAAAAACACCAAGCGGTTTGATGAATCTACTTGGAGGGACACGGTATTTGACTGTCCCACAACATTCAGCAGTTGCTCCATCAGCGTAAAAGTGAGAGCCACTGCAT
>NC_024315.1:12254090-12297413 GCF_000523025.1 Cynoglossus semilaevis
GGGGGCAGCAGTCTCCATGACCGCCACCCAAATCACACTGCACCGTACCAACCCCCCTGAATCTTCCTGCAGGTGTTGAGTCCACTGGAAGGTACCAACCCTAACCGGGATTCAATCTTGTCCAGGAGGTGAACCCTGGGGTTCCACAATGGGCCGAAGCCCCACCCTCTTTCCTTAAGATGTAGATATACTGCTGAGACCTGTGTTGGGCCACGTGTTTGCCGAGTGGTTGTTTTGTCTCCCCAATATACAGATCTAAGCACTCTTCACTGCATTGCACCGCATAAACCACATTGTTGAGGTGTTCCCTTGGGGTTTTGTCCTTAGGGTGGACTAACGTCTGCGTTGTGTGTGTGTTGCCGGGTTTAAAGTTTACTGGGATGTTGTGTTTGCTGAACGATTCCCCCTTAAAGTTCCTCAGTTGAGGCTCGAAACTTACAACTAGCCTCTATGTCTAAAGCACAGTTCATTCATCTGAGGTTAGAGTTTTATCTGACATCACACTGGATACCAAATTGTAAATAATTCATAATAATTCCAGCTGCCATTACACATGTGTACAGGTGTAGTTGCAGCAATGTCAGAGAGTAAACCACATGTATGTTTGTAAAATTGTAATATAAGCCGTGACTTAATTTCTATAGGGTTTGTTCAACTGCTAGGGAAAAAAAAAAAAGCTTTGCCCTCTGATGGATGATACTGGAGCTACTTCAGACAGCCTAACCAACCTGAAATGGAATTTCCAACCACCAGAACTCACATGCTGTGCCTATGTAAGCCTATGTCACTCACCTGTGCTAACACAGGGGTAACATCATAATCCAGGACACAGAAACATCCGAAGGGGTCTGACTTACACCTGGGAGTCATAATGAAGAGCATAAATTTCCCCTGAAAAAAAAAAAAAAATACATTTCCCCTGAAGAAAAAAAAACACAAATAAAAAAAAGAGAATGCAGCACAATCCAGTGTTTGGAGTACGAATGGCCAATGAAAACAGAGCTGTCTTCCACGTATACAGTAGCACCATGTGACGTTTGCACAGGAACTTGTTGGCGAGTTTTAACGTCGTACGTCGGAATGATGGAACAGAACTTTTATGAGAGATGGCAACGTAGCCGCGAAATACCGTAGGTCAAGGCCGGACCCAAGAATGTGGGTCCATGTACCCCCGAGTCCAATTTTGGGTAGGTAGATTTTACTAGCTAATACCCCAGTGTGACATTTTTAGACTAACAAAGTGGAGTTTGGGCGCCACCCAGGGGAAGCAGAGCTGTTGCCGGGGGCGAAAACGATTTATTTATTTTTCAATATTCATGTATTTCTCTCACAGTGGAGATAAATATAAATACAGATTTACATTTCTTCCTATGTTTGATGTGAATAATAGTTGTTCCAGTGAGAGTGGTTTATTGTTGTTGTACATCTGAATTTTAAAGCACAGCTATAGTGTTATATTTTAAAAACAGTTTTTTAAACACAGTCCTCTCTCATTTTTGGACATTTAATGCATCAGTTTGCACTTTTTCGTTTTTGCCTGTTACTTTACGAAAAACTTATCCTATTGTGAATCAAATAAAAAGTGAAGAGCTCAGACAGCCTGCGTCCAGAGCTAACGTGGCGCCGAGCTGCAGGAAGGCAGCGTTGTCAGTGATTGCTGTTTGTCTGTGCAGTCGGTAGGATTGCAGATATTGCCGGGGTTTTTTTGTTTTGTTTTGTTTTTTTTGTACATATCAACATATCAGCTCAGTGTCACCAGTGTTGTTGTTTTGTCGAGCTGATGGATTGTTGTTCGCGGCATTCATTTTACAGCCTTGGCTTTCACTTTGAGAGGGGGTGTGAAAGCGGGTGCGTGAGGGTGAAATGGTGTGTGTGTGTTCTAAAAGCCGGGCTGACACTCCTCATGATTGATACCACATGTAAAACCAAAACTGGCCCCGCCTGAACACTGTAATGAATTACACTTGAAGACAACAGCGTGTCCCAGAATGACAGCAGCATGTGCCCCAATACCAATAAATCCATATTTCACCTTGTTTTCTGCTCATTTACACTCTTTTCTCCCTGCTGAGGCATCATCGTCGAGTCACAGCACAGCTGATTTTTTATTCGGCTTTACAGGAAAAAGGCAATTTTAGGCATTGCAAAAAAAAAAAAAAACAGGAGCGAGCGAGAGAAAGCGTGGAAAAAAGGCTAAAAAAAAAGAGAGACTGTGATGCTGTGTATCGTTAACCACAGTCTATGGTTGTTTAAATCTGTCAGTTCACCTGTCCTGCCAAAGACAGTCACACAGCAAATAACGTCATTTTGTTCGGGACAGAAAAACTATTATGTGGTCATTGCCGGAGTGGATGCAGTCGTCTGCGCTCCGAAAGAATTGATTTTATGTAACCCATTTGGATTCATCACCTACAGTATTTGAGGCTTAACGACACTGCGGGCCTCACCCTGATTGCTTATGTCAGCGGTTTTCAATAAGTGAGGCATGCCTCCTCTGGTGGGCGCCAAAGAGTCACGGGGAGGCCTGCACGAAGTTGCATGCATGTGGTGAGATTATTTGCTGTTTGAAATCGAATTAATCGAAAATATAACGTTTTCAAATACATTCTATCAGTTGTTGTTGGAACTCATCGTTGCCAGGTGTATACAGAAGACGCATTTACTGCAGAGGTGTGTGGGTTAGGGCAGTTGGACAGGATTTTGGGGGCAGGGGGGCTCGGCTGTCCTTACCTACTCTATAGGGGAGACTCACATTCACCCAGTTTGAAAACCCATGGCTTATTCAGTCATTTGACAGCAAGCTTCTTTCTGTGGACGTGAACTACCTGTCGTTGTGACACTGCACACAACCAAATGTGACCTCTGCTTTAAACCCATCACCAAAGTGTGTGGGGACGGTGCCATGCTCAGAGCACCTGAGTAGTAACTTAGCAGCTGGACTTGAACCTGAAACCTTCTGGACCCAAGTCCACTTCCTTAACCACCAAGCCTCTACTGCACCTATTTCTTTTATTCGTTTTATATATATATAGTGAAAGTAAAATACTTGTCCATGTGACACAGCATACCACAATCAGATTCAAAGTATCGAGAGTAAGCACCAAGGCCGGGGATCTTCTTTGATGATGGAAGCGCGGAGAGTGTCGCCGCGATTTCATGGCTGCGATGCACAACTCGAGCGGCGCGTGATTTACGTGCAGCGTGTTCACACTTTGACATGCTAAAGAAGGGTTTCCTCGCGCAAACACACATGAAAGGTTTTATGTTCTGAGGCGGTAAAGACATTCCAAAATGAGAGAGTGGGGCATCAAAGCCGAGACTTTACGATCACGCTCACATACGCTGACATGGTTTCTTTAATATGCAAACATGCAACATGTTAAGAGGGAAGGTTTGTTGTGCAAGTGTAAGAGGTGTACGCAGAAAAACACACACACACACACCACACGGATGAACATGTGTTGTATTTGTTGTTGTTTTGTTTTTGCAATGCATTTCATGTTCAAAGGCTCAGTGGCTTCTGTGAAGATTAAGGGAGGGGAGTGTAATCTGTTTGATGGGCTAGAGGTGAAGAAAGACTAAAAGAGGTGGCGGAACAAATGAACGGCAGAGCAGAATGTATAATTGAGCAACCTTGGCGATCTTGCATCCTCATAACATGATTAGTGATAACTTGGCATCTTAACACAGACACCAAATATGTTTCTGTAGGTTAATGCTGCCATGAACCAACGCAATATTTAACAGGATTGGGTTCTTTTTTTTTTTTTTTTTTTGGATTTCTCACCTCATTAGGTTAAGCGGGCCAGCAGACTTCTTTTGTGGGGCCAAAGCCAAGCTATTTTAAACTAAAAATGTACGCAGTTGCAGCTAAATTCACCAGACTGTAGGATAAAGGAGTTTCTAGACTGTGTATTGACAAGGTGAATTATTTATGTTAAATATAACATACATAATATATATTTACTTCCATTGACACCTTAATTGTTAAAAAAAAGTAAGCTACAAATGTTATACACATATTCCAATGTGGATTTTTGTTTTAAATCCCTTCAGTCATAGAACAGTCCCATTTTGTCCTATGTTACAAAGCTTATCTAGACTATCATGGTAATATGGGCCTAAAACAGGGGTGCCCGTGGGTCAAAACTGGCTCACTTGATGAATTTTGAAAATAAGAAAAATGTACAAAAATTCCACATTCACGATATGAATTAATAACAATAAATAACCAATATACGTGTACTTCTTTGTGTGAAAACAAAGGGTAAAACATGGACTTATTGTTATTTATAGTTAATTATGTTATAGTTGCACTGGTCCGGCCCACTTGACATTTAATTAAGTTGTATGTGGCCCATGAGCCAAAATGAGTTTGACACCACTGGCCTAAAACTGTCTGAAATTATCTTGCTGGGAGGAAAACTTTTGGTAACATTTAATACACAAACTCATAGAAGTAATTTTATTTTTTTTAGTTCGTGGAGAAAAGAAAAATTTGAAGCAATTCCATTCACCAAAAGGAACCAACAGAAGGAAGACGTGTCTTAAGCTAAGGTGGTCCAATATATGGTAAGCCTTTCCTTCTGAAGCCCATTAACCATCCTCTGACTAATAACACGGTCCTGTAGCATCGCAGATATTTCTAGCAATGCCTCACCACAGATGATAAGGTCAGAGTTGTTAAATATCAGCCGGGTTATTTTTTATTATTATTATTTGTTTGTTTTTCCTTTTATTTTTTGGTTGGGGAGAAGCGCCGCATGTGGGAGGAAAGCGTCCATGTATTTAATGGGTCAGGAGAGACACCGCACTGTAGTCGTGATTTGAGATGGTGATCAATGGAGCCGATGGGTTTGTTTGTTTTTTTTTAATGTTAAAAACAATTAATATGAAGGTTAGATAATGACCACAAAACATTCAAGGCTCCAGATTTATATTTTGTGCAGAGAAAACCAAACTGACACAGGTACACACACACACACACACACACACTCACTGCAGCTCTGGCTTCAGGCCAAACTCACCAGTGATGGGGCAGAGTGACAGAAGTGGCATTTGGCAGAATATCACAGAATGGGAGCATGTGCATTGGAGAACATTACTTTATTAATATGTATGGCTGGGCGTGTGTGTGTGTGTGTGTGTGTGTGTGTGTGTGTTGACAGAGACAGCTGGGCTTTAAACAGGAACCGGCTGTTGGATAAATCAATGAGGCAGTGGGGTGGCAACCGCCTCCCCTGTTACTCAGCAGAAAGGACCCCTACTCACAAACACACATTCATTTCTTTCACTTACGTATGTGTGTGTGTGTGTGTGTGTGTGTGTGTGTGTGCGCGCGTGCTGGTTATGAACTGCCCGCTGAGTCTGTGCCAGTTAATGTTTATGGATCCTGCTGCGGACCATGTACAACTTTGTTGGGCTGAGATCAAACACTGCTCCTGTTTTGACTCTAACTTTAGTTTGGGTTGACAGTGTTGTCCTTTAATCATATATATATATACATAAATAAAAAAAAACGTCCAAGGTTACACAGAATCACAAGCCAATTATTCACCAAAGTAAATTATAAAGTAAATTATAAAATATGTTTGTATTTATCCTAATTAATTCTTTGACGTGAAATTATATTAAAAAAAAATTGTGGAAAAACACGGACGTTTCTCGTCCTTGAAAGTATGTTTTTGTTATCTTCTTGAAGAAAAAAAATGCACGGCACTCTGTTTGTATCAACAGTGTGGGCTTCACATCTGACTTCACCGAGAAACCCCATAAGTACAACTATGCTAGGCTATATTGCAGTATAATAATGACCCCAACATACTTACTTAAGTATGTCTTAAGGTAGAATAGTAATAAATACCACGTATTACTTTTTAAAAATGCCGTGACATCATACAATAAACTAATTATGTCAAAAATTAAAGAAGGGTGGTGGAAGTAAAATCAGCACCATGGACAGCTCAGGCGCACTCACAACCACAGTGTGCAGTCAGATATAGACCTGGGGTCAAACTGCTGCCAGTGTCATTTCATCAGGGGGTCACATCAGTGTTGGATGTTCTAAATAGAATTTGCAAAAATAATATTTGAGTAAAAGTACTTAGATACGTCGATCTCTGTACAATACACTTGTACTTTTCCATCCTTAAATGAGCATCGAATGCATTTCAGTCAATGAAGGAGTAACACAATTAGGAGTGATGACATAGAGCAGAGGTTTCCAAACTGGGGGGGAGGCCCCGTCACGGGGCACGGTGCCATTGCGGATGGGGGGGCGCTAATGGAATAAATGAGTGAAACGTAACACAGCATATTGTCCAATGCTGTAAATGTTTAACGACAAGCTGGCAAAACAAAACGAAAAACAGATTGGTTGAAGGCGGTGTAAACTGAATATCTGATAATAATATTGCAAAGGAGGCCATTATTTTTAATTGTCGCTGTCGTTTTTGCTGTTGCATATTCGATCTGCTCAGAGCAGCAGTAGCAGCATTGCGCAGTGCACCAGCTCGTTCCTCCCCACACAGAATCTTAGTCCTTGGTCCAATGGGGGGTCCAGAAAAGTTTGGAAACCATGACTTAGGGGCAAAGCAGCCTTCATTCTCCTTAAAATACAGGGGCAAAGCCTTCGTGGTTGAGGAGCAGCGCTCCTTATCTGCCAACAGTCACTGAATTCTCGTGTATTATTGGCACAACAGCTGTTTGGAGCTTGACTGTAAGATGTGCTTATCAGAGCTTCTTAAATAAACTCCAACAGTCCGCCTTTCATCCTTCACAGAAGTGGCCTGGTTTACCAGCTAGGAGGTAGTGTGATGTCAGTGAAGTCACCCGTCTGTCGTGGCGTTCTTCTTCTTCTGCTGTAGAAAGTGTGCCGACATTTCAGTCTAGGCGCCGTTCCGTTCTCTTAAAGTCGGGGCAGATCGACTGCTGCTGCCTTTAGAGCTGTGTTTGTGAACGTAAAAACAGTCAGACAAACGGTCAGCCCCTGACTCCAAGTCCTGCGTGAAGGGAAAACGTGTTTATGGTGATTTAAAGTTTAATGATGCTGCTCCCACACTCTCCGCAGGATCCTGGTTGGGATGGTGTGAATAATATATTTCGGAACTCTTCAGTCCACTTATGAAAGAAAACAAAAACGACAAGGGACGTTTTTTGGCCCAGAGATAGACCCCGGGACTTTAAGGAGTTTGTTATGTCCCATCTGGAAGTATTAGAACGTAGTGACCAACTCTGTTCTGTAATTGTGCTCAGTCCAAAGCTTTTGGGCCACAACTCAACAATATATACATATATATATATATATATGTGTTATATGTGTATATATATGTATACATGTATATATATTTATATATATGTGTATATATATGTATATATATTTATATATGTGTGTATATATGTATATATATAATATATATGCATATATATATACACATGCACGTGTATACAACTATATATATATATAGATATACAACTCATTTGCAGTAGTGAAAATATTAGTGTTAATGTGCAGTAAAATCAAATTTCTCAGTAACAAAAACTCAAACCAAATGAACTTATGTCCTTGACTTCTTTATTCTGATCGATAATAATATTTTCTCTATTTCTTTCATTCTCTAAGACTGTTTCTCTTCCTCTTTTGCTTAGCATTTCTCATTCGGATTGAAATCAGTTCATTAAGTTCAGATGAATCCATTTAGTTGAATTTTGTTCATGTGGTCAATAAATTTGCCGGCTCTCCGTACTGTATGTATCCTACAAAAAAACGCATGTTGCGTTGATGAAGTTCGCAAAATTCCTGTTGCATCCAAACCAATAGAGCTTCATATTCATATTTATTTTTAGATTTTTTTCCATTGTTTTCTAACATTTTTTGGAAAATAATTGAAATCTCAAACAGTAACTCCAAGAAGAAGCAAACTTATTATAACCCTTGTTACCCTACACATGGAGCATACACACACTTCTTCTTCCTTTAACTGTGACTGAAGTCACGCCGAGCTGTAAAGAATGTCTGACTGTCAACCTGAAGGTTATTGCTACGCTCCGCGTTGGCAGGCGCTCACATCTGAAGCTACGAAAGCTTCTCTTCACTTCGTTCTCAACGCGCCTCTGTTTGCATTTGATTTTTAGAAGTCAAGGACACTGCAGATGTGTTTGTTTGGACAACAGTGCTGCAGAGATGGATGCTCTCCTGCCATAAAGTTGCCGTGTAAAGTTTGCGGTTGCAGGGAGTTAACAAGAGAAGTAAAAAAAAAAAAAACACAGAAGAAAACTTCACAATTCCCGTTTGTTTTGTTTTTTTTCTACACGGCGTAATGGCATCTCAGAGCACTAACAACAATGGTTGGTTCTCAACAATGAGAACCACATATAGGTATTGCAAATATGAAAAAGATATATGTACCGTATTTTACTTATTTTTATAAGGCACACTGGATTATAAGGAGCATTAGGGGAACAAAACAGTCAGCGAACAATCCAGTATGCCCGGATCGCTCTCCTCATTGTCCGAGTCAGTCTCGTTGCCGTTACGTGTAGCTGTTCAGTGATAATTCCGGCCTTCGTGAAAGCTCGAACGACATTTGAGACTGATGCCTTAGTCCAGGCATCCACGATTCATTGGCAAATAGTGACGTAACTCGCTCGGCGTTGCCTCCCTGTTTTGGTGAATGTGTGTTGGCCTTCTGTCGTCCAATGCTCCCACGCAGCTCGCAATATTTAAACGCCCTGTTAACACCAATATTTAGTGGTTGGAATTCTTTAGTTAATCCACCCAGAATGATGGCAAGGTCCAAATTAGTTTGCTTCACTTGGGTTTTGACAACATCGGTGAGATGGGCGCGCATGGAGTCAACCTGAAGTAATACATAACCTGAAGTAATGCATAACCTGAAGTAATACATAAGGCGCACCGGGTTATAAGGTGCACTGTCGATTTTTGAGGAAATTAAAAGCCTTTTAAGTGTGCCTTATAGTCCGAAAAATGCAGTATACATATGTATATGTGTGTATTGTCATCGTAAATATGACAAAAAAAGGGAATACTCCAATTCTTCCCACATGCAATTTGAATTTACCCTAATCTGAATTGTGGTTCAATTCTAATCTGTTGTTGTTTTATTAGTTTTATTAGTGTTAGTAGAGATGGATAGATAGATAGATAGATAGATAGATAGATAGATAGATAGATAGATAGATAGATGGATAGATGGATGGATGGATTCATTAGAAGTGGACAGTTCATCAGAGTTAATCTTATCCAAAAATATCATCTATGACAACAGAATCTGGCTGTGAAACTGCATCTACTAGCGTTCTCCTTCCTCTAGCATTAGCAGATGATGAGTGTTTTACAAAATAAAGGTCAGTAGGTGTTGAAATGGAGATTGAAGTTCAATGCCCTCTGCACAGGGAGGTCCCCAAACCCTGTGCTGCATGCAGTAACATGCCTGTACCCACATGGAGAGGGAACCATGTCTTAGCCCTTCTAAACAAATGCTATACGGAAGTCAAGCTTTGTTTAATCTCTTAAACACATTTGTAAAACTGTGATGACAAATTGCTCTACAGTTGTATTGGCCTTGACAGAGTGTATTCACTCTACGTTCTGTTGATGTCAACAGTGATCCTATAGAAGTTCAAATGAGCCAGTCTTTCTTCTACTTTAAATAATACCCAGGTTATCATTTCCACTCTTACCGCATTACTCACCCTTTTATCATGAAAGGATGTCGGACGTTGATTCACAGCTTTTGAGTTTTAATTCTTAAGGCATTTGATTTCCAACCTCGCTCATCACTCACGCCATGTTAAACAAAAAGCATCCCTGCGTCTCAAATGCAAAACAAGTGTAACCAAAGGAGGGGGTCTTAGGCAGACAACTGTTGCTATGGTTACAAAGACCAACTTTCAAATAGGTAGTATACTCAGGAATACGTCTATTTATTTCCCCTCGACCAGTGTTTATCCTCTCGTTTGATGCCGGGGTCATGTCATTGGTTGAAATGATGAAAAGCAGATACAGAGCATCAGAGAAACACAGGTTAGAGCCAAACTCGACGAGTACAAGTTGTCAGAAAAAAAACGCCGTAAGAGGGCTCTCATTTTTACTCTTTGTTGTTACTCCAAATACCCATACGCTGAACAGAAAGGAAAAAAAAAATCTTATTTTCACTCTCACCCACTCTCTTACTCTCCCTGTCCTTCCACTGGCAGCAGTCGAGTTGCTTCTCTGAGGTTATTGATGTCACCGTCACTGCATCTTCTTTATATCTTGATTCCATCTACTTCTCTCTCTCTCTCTATTCCTCTCTATTCTTCAACTTTTGTCATCCACTTGGACCAACATTTTCCCTCACCAGGCAACCTGTCTTTATACTGACACCAGCGTGATGTCAAGGACATGTACCAGTGACACAGGCACTGGCAGGTTGTGCCAAGGCGCGAAAAACTCTTTCTGATCGTGCGTCGTGCCGACTTCAAAATGTTCGGGTGACCTTGTTCATCAAAGCCACTTGAAGTGTGGGAGGCGAGAGAGGCTCGTTGAAAACAGCCGAGTGGGTTCAGATGGTCCGAGTTACTCTGGGTTGTCGACGACATCTCAAGATGTCATTTTTTACACCAGGGATTTGATGGAGTGTTTTTGTTGATCCCCTTGGAAATAGAGGTAACCATTGTGTCATTACAGCTACATCTGTCAACCAGTACAACAACCAATCACAGTAGATGTTGAAAATGAAAAAATATGTATGCACAGTTGTCCTCTGCTGAAGAGAAATCGAAAATATCCGCTATTACTTTAGGTACAGAATTGTATCTCAAAAATATTTGAATATTTTCTATCTGCCGTATAAGGTGCCTGAATGCGCAATTTAAATAAAAATCTCCTCCTATTAAACAGCACAACAGCAGTGTGTGAGATGAGATGAAAAGTTGCCTTTTGAATTTACCACACTTTTCTCGGACTAGAAAAAAATGGTTGCTTAACTAGAATGAGAACAAAGGTTTTGAAGGAAAAACAAGAAGTCCAGGTTGGACTTCCTGTAATAATGGTGGTCTGGTCTGGATAACATTGGGATAGACTGTAGATAGATTAATAGATTTTATTGGTTTTATTGATCCCTGCAGAGAAATAGTATTATCTAGTAGTTCAGGCCCAGTGAAAAGGACTCTAGAGATGATTATAAACAGAGCTCTGATCACAGGTGCACCTCGGACCAGGTCCAAATAACAGGCTCTAAAGGTAAAAAAAATAAATAAATAAATAAAAAAATTCCACTGAGGCTAAGCAGGAAAAAAAGCCAGGTATCAAACAAATGTGAACTACAGAAAAAGAAACATTGGTTTCAATTTAAAAAATAAAGAAAAAGCAAATTGGTTGGTTCACATACAAAGGCAGTTGAGGAGTTAACGAGACACAGGTGGGAAGGATGATGCAATCACTGTGGAGGGAAATACAGGAGGCAGGGACAGGAGAAAGAGTTAGAGGGTAAAGACTGAAACATAGGAAGTCCAACATCTGGAGACGAGACCAGAGGTAGGACACCAGATATAATTCAATTAATATAAATATAATATTTAATTAGTATAAAATGTGTAACAGAAGACAACCTAGTGTTTTAGTGGTGGTAATCTCTCTGGTGCCTTCAGGTCTACTTTCATCAACACCTTTAGAATCCTTGCCACTATACTACTGTCCAGAGCACCTCAAACACACACTTCCTGCTCTCTACTGGTCAGTTAGGGTTACACTAAGGGACAGGTTCCCAAAGTGTGGGGTGCGGCCCTTAGAGGGGGCGCAGAGCCGTTTATAGCAACGTAACACGGCATATCGTCCAATGCTGTAAATGTTTAACAAGAGGCTGGCAAAAAATTTGGTTGAAGGCGGTGTGAATTGACTGTTATTTTTTAATTCTCGCTTTTGTTTTTGTTTTTGTTCATCCCCGCCCCTGCCCACATACAGAAAATAAACACTCACTCCTGCCAACTGACCAGAGTTGGCAATGCTAGCATGAAATAGACACATTTTTGACGGAAGTTCCGCGTTATTGAAAAGCAGAGGATGAAGTATTGGTGTGTGTGTGCGTGAGTTTTTTTGGAGGGGTGCGTGAAAAATTTCTTATGAACCAACCTTGGTCTGTCAGACAAAGTTTGGGAACCAGTGCACTACAGCACTTTAACCTGATAACCTGATAGTCTTATTCCATTGAGGCGATGTGTTGTTGAACGCCGTGACTCGCTGTAACAGATCTTTTCGTCAACCACCTGCCTCTGCTGGAATTTTTCGACAAGAAGTCTACAGAAAAGAAGAAAAAAAAAAACGTAATAAACAGCAAAAGTTTTCACTGGCAACGGGAGCAGGCGGGAGTTTTCATGTCAGATAATTGGTTCCGGGGATTTTGTCAAACTGATTGATGGATAACAACAGCTGTATGTTAGAGAAGCAGACTGAATCTTTTCTACCTTTTGTATTAGAGGGGCACACAATTGATCCAGGTTTGCCTTTCTCTCCCACAGCCCTGAACAGCCTAAACCAAAATGAACTGAGGGCCACCGCTGCCGTCATCATGTCATGGTAGGACCTCATCAGTGTTTGATGTTCAGTTTTTGTTTTTATTAAATACTGTTTATGTAACCGCTATGACAAAGTTGTTTTTTTATATGCCTGAATGACCAACTAAATTAATAATTAATATTTGGCCATATTTGAGAACTTTGTGGGCTGTAAGTGGCCCCCAGGCATTGGAGATCATTGGCTTAAACCAGGGGTGTCAAACTCATTTTGGTTCAGAGGCCACATACAGCCTGATTAGGTGTCAAATGACCAGTACAATTATAACATAATTACCAATAAATAACAAGTCCATGTTTTCTCCTCTGTCCCCTTTTTCATGCCAATAAGTTCAAATATGTTAGAAAAAGTATATATTTAATGTAATATTTGACAAAACATGTAGTGTTTGTGCGATTTTTCAGTTTCAATGTTCTTCAAGCCAGGCCATATTGAACCCCCGGACGGGCCGGTTTTGGTCTGAGGGCCATATGTTTGACACCGCTGGTTTAAACTGTACACAGGCTGTTGTGATGATTTTCATTACATTTTCTAAGCCCTATTTGCCCACTGTCCCCTTTTCCACGCCAATAAGTTCAAATATGTTAGAAAAAGTATATATTTAATGTAATATTTGACAAAACATGTCGTGTTTGTGCGATTTTTCAGTTTCAATGTTCTTCAAGCCAGGCCGTATTGAACCCCCGGACGGGTCGGTTTTGGTCTGAGGGCCATATGTTTGACACCGCTGGTTTAAACTGTACACAGGCTGTTGTGATGATTTTCATTACATTTTCTAAGCCCTATTTGCCCAACAAAAATCAAATTTAACAAGTAATGTCACATTTAATAATTAATCAAAATCAATAGCATCAAATAACACACATTTCAAAAATAAAAAAATAAAAAAATCCCTTGAACCAAATCACCAAATGCCATCTCAAAACCTGAAAACTCTAATGGACGATTACTTTCAATCTTTGATATATATATATATATATATTTTCATTGGAGTCTGTTCAGAGCCAGATAACAGTGGAATTTAAAGTTATTGTTTGTTTTGAATTCTGAGGCTACGTTGTTGTATGCAGTATTGCAGTTCATGCTCAGTGTGGTTGGGGACTGAATAACAGAGCCAGTTAAAGGTCAGTTATAGGAGGCGGCTGTCAACACTTGATATTAGTTCAGTGCATTGTGACCAGCTGTTCGTTGCACCCCTAGTGCAATACAGGCATGCCATGCAAAAGTACATGTATAGTAAAATGTATAGCCTGTGTTCACAAGGAGCCAGAATATTTTTTTCAGCTTGGTAAAATTCCATCAGAAGTTGTCTCCTCACTCCAGCTCTTTACTTGTGCAAATATTTTTGGACAAGATGGTAAAGAATGATGACAGAAGTATAACAAGTACATATTAGTATTTGAATGACACAAGTGATCAAGTAAATATTTTTAGTGTGAACCAGGGTGTGAGGAAAACCAAGTCGGAATATATCAGATGTTTTTTTTTTTTTTTCCACTGTTGGCTAAAAATACTAGCATTAGTGTCTGCTTGTCTGTGACACCTGTTTATCATTGACTGCAGCACCATCACTGTGACTCAATGTTGGCTCTGCTACTTGTTACCGCTAATGTGTCCATATCTACAGGATCCTTTTAAGAAAAGAAAAAACTTCTGAAGCAAATGAAGTCTTGAATTTATGGCAGCTAATGTTTGTTCCTTTAATGCAGTCTGATGTAAGACTGTAAGAGGAGTAGTTTATGTTGAGTCCTGGCGTGATTGAGTTATGGTCCATCACTGTGGAGGCGAACCAGTTCCACTCAAGTAGTCTGCGGCCAGTTTTTGAGCTCCCAGTTTGTCCTTGAAGGGCTACAGTAACTTTTGGAGTAGAATTTAAACGTTGCATTTGTCTGTTATTTATACAGTTATCTTAAACATATTATATTCATACATGCAGCAAGGAGATTTGTTTTTTTAAGAAGTTAACGCATATTTCACAATTACTGTATTTTTCGGACTATAAGTCAATACATAATGAAGAGGGGAAAAAAAAAAACATATAAGTCGCTCCGGAGTATAAGTCACACCAGTGCCCTCTAGTGACTGTCTGTGTGAAAATAACGAACTAGCAGATACTGGTACACAAGGCTAGAGTTAAGTCACACCATCGCCCTCTAGTGACTGTCTGTGTGAAAATAACAAATATGTGAAATTATATATTTTAATATATAAGTTGCACCTGAGTATGAGGATGAAAAAAGTGCAACTTATAGTCCGGAAAATACGGTAATGCATAGCCACTGAAATCACCTTGTTTGATTGCTTAAACACACACACACACACACACACACACACCTTGAGAGATCTTTGTCATCGCAGCGACACACACCTAAAAAAGCTGTGCATCTCAGGAGAACTGTTTATTTTCAGACACTGTCTCTTTTACTTCCTCCTGCTCCCCTTCAAAACTCCTTGCCTCTCCCATGCCGAGCGAGTCGCTGCCGTGCCACCGCGAGAGTATTTTTTTTTCTTTCCTTCTTCCTTTTTTTTTTTTTTTTTTGCCCGACTTAAAAGATGTTGTTTATTGTTTCTAAAGGAATATGAGAAAAACAGAGACACTTTTCTTCCACCGCCGTCTTTTTGAAGTACAATCTCTGTTTATGTGTCTGCGGGGTTTTGGTTCACATAGGAGGCTACACAAATAGAATGCCATTACCTTCCTTTTTAATAAAATAATCATCAAATGCAATGTGTCCCACTCACATCGTAATTGCAAGAACCAATATTTTCTTTTTTAAATGTGCTATTAGTCTAAATAAATTGGACACAATGCGCGGGAACAACAGTGTCCACGCTTTGCTCAACAATGACATCAATTGTTTCACTAATTAAAACAACTTTGCACTGGTGTTTGTGTTATGAAAAAATATTCTTGGGGAACATTATTGTATTCCCTCTTCACCAGCACTGTGGTTTTCGTTTTACTGCAAAATAGTTTGTGAATCGAAAGAAAAAAAGAAAAACACACCATCTCATACTTATTTCATAGCCATTTAAATATTTGACTTTTTAAAGAAAGGGAAAAGAAAATTGCAAGTATTTGTTTTTGGGGGGGGGGTTCAGTTGTTTTTTTTTTAATTTCAGGATTGTACATTGGAAAAAAAACAACAACAACAACTATACCCTGCCCTTTTCTGATACATAATGCTAATACCATGGATATTGGTATTAGCATTTACTCCAGATTTCAGTACCAATATCGGATGTGAGGTAAAGTTGTATGAACTAATTTATAGTAGGAAAACCCCTGAATTACATTTCTTCTTCTATCCCCTCCTCCTCTACCATCACACTGACAACCTCCATGTCCTCTTTCACTACATCCACAAATCCCGAAGCGCCATCTTAAACATGGAGATGGCATTGTCCTCAGCTCATGTCCAAACCATCTCCACCTCTCCTCTCTAACCGTATCTCCAAACCCAGTGAAGATCTCAGCATCTTTATCTCTTCCAGCTCAGGCTTTTGTCTTTCTCTGAACCGTACATCATAGCAGATCTCACTGCTGTCTCGTAAACCTGACCTTTCAACTTCACTGCAATTTGTCTGTCACAAATCACCTCTGACACTCGTGTCCATCCATTCCATACTAGATGTTTTCTTCTTGCTCCTGTTGACCTTCACCTCTCTAGGTTTTCTTTAACTTCCCCCCTAATCTCACCACAGATGACAGTATTTTCTGCAACCATCATGGTCCATGGAGCCTCCTGCTTGACCTTGATCTGTCAAACTGTCCATCAACAAGGCAAACAAAATGGGGCTCAGAGCCAGACCGTCATGTTAGCCCTGGATCTATCTTGAACTCATCTGTCACTCCTTACACAACCTTACTGCAGCCCTGCTGGCCTTACACGTGTCCTGCACCACCCTGACTTACTTTTTCACCACTCCTGACTGTCTCGCAATCTCTAGATCCTCTAGATCCACAAAGAAAATGCAGCTCTTTCCAAAGTTCTCCGGACTAAAGTCGCATGTATTGTACCCTTTAGGGCAGGGTTGTCAAACTCAAATTCACAGTGGGCCAAAATTTAAAAACCAAGACGAAATCTACTAGTACACTCTAGTACACATTTGAGAAGATTACACTGCGGGCCAGATTTGGCCCCCAGGCCTGAGTTTGAGTTTGAATTTGAAAACCAAATCACCGATGTAGAATTATTAACTTAGCCTTCGCTTCCACAAATCCTTAACTTCTCCTTAATGTTTTTTTCATGTTCAGCGAAAATTCCAAGAATGCAGTCTGTCTTGACCTCAATCAGTTTCCCAACGGCAGCAAAAGGCCAGCGGAGAGAGGTCACTAGAAACAAAAATGTTGTGAATTAAGTTAGGTCTTGACAAAGTACTTCTTTCTCCATTTACTTTGACCTGTAAACAGAATGGATCCTCTAAAAAAAATCAGAAAAACATCATTGTCCTTAAGTAGAAAGAAAATGAAGTGTTCTTTTAAAACCTTCATGCTTCATGTTGAATAGGCAGCGTTGTTAACTTAGACTAAGCTAGGAGTTGTATCCTGACAAAATAAACAACTTGTGGATTGTTTATTATTATTTATTTAATAGTAAGCTAATTTGTATGGGATTTAACAAAACTGGTTATTTAATAGTAAGCCAATTTGTATGGGATTTAACAAAACTGGTTTAGTTTTTGTTTTTTTTTGCTTTTTCCCTTGAAAACAGGAAGTGTAATTAATGCCTGCATTTTGGCAGAAATTGAAGCTTTTTTTAATATATTATTCTTCCTCTAACTGCACTTTCACTATTATTATCATGGATTCAGCATTTTCTCTGTTTTCTGTTAATACGGTACCTTGTCTACCACAGTCGTGCTCTTATTGCTGTGTCAGCCTGACTCATTGTGACATGTCAGTACTTAATAGCTGGACCATATTAAAAAGTGTTGGCCTGAATGCTTGTATAAAAGTGAAATTAGGGGTTATGCAGACTATAGACGCACGGATGAGATCACAGACGTCCCATCATCCTGTATAATATTAGCTTTTGCATATAAGGCATCACAGATGTCCAATCTCAAACTGTATGAAGCATAAGACACATGCCAGATGTCTAAAGTTAGTGCAAAATCTTTACTAATATCTGAAGGATGCAGAGCTTTCTGTAAAAGAAGCCTCTTTTTTTAATGAAAAAACCTTCAACCTGTCAGCGCAGTTTCTTTTATCAGCCACCAGGTATTATTAAAGAGGACGCGTCGCACCTGATGTTTCACCGTGAAGAACTAGATGTTTAACCATGTGATGAATCTTCAGTTCAGGACCATCAGTCTGTCACCTCTATCTGCTGCCATCACCAAGGTGGAGAAGAATGTGAAAATAATCACCAAAACACAGTGAGAAAAAAAAAAAAAACTTAATACAACAACTGTGCACTCTCGAAACAGATCATGTACCACATCGCTATGCTAATGAGTCAAATACTGGCATTTGGAGAAACGCTCGCTGTAATAGCAGGTACATGCTGTCACTTACAGCCGTGGGAATAGCACAGCAGGCACGGCTTGTCCTGAAAGTGATGATAAATCAGAGATTTTAGCTCGCAAAAGAGACATCAGTGCCGCATGGGACCACAGTATGCCACTCCGCTGTCATCCAAAGATGACAGAACAGCAGCAGTGGCTGCAGAGACCCATGAAGAGTGTCAGTCAGCCGCAGAGAAGGACTGACCTCCTCAAGGTGCCCCACCCCGCCACCCCCCAAAAAAGAAAATAAATTGGCCTTTAAACTGCAAAGTAAAACCACATCACTTTGAAGCAAGGGTCTCAAACCCCTGGCTCGTCGGCCACTTTTGGCTCAAAGAACCTCAAAAATCTGGCCTATACTAACTAACTAACTGTTGACGAAGTTTGCATGTTTTGTTCTACCACCAGGAACATATAGGGTGGAACTTTTTTTTCTTGCATTTGACATTAACTCGTTAGGAGCCACAGATTGCGCCCCACTTTTCTTCATTTCCTACATTTATGTAGTATTTATTTCTGGGGTTTTTTTGTTTTGTTTTTTTTGTTGTTGT
Source organism: Cynoglossus semilaevis (assembly GCF_000523025.1). Lineage (NCBI taxonomy): Eukaryota > Metazoa > Chordata > Actinopteri > Pleuronectiformes > Cynoglossidae > Cynoglossus > Cynoglossus semilaevis. The sequence goes on from NC_024315.1 coordinate 12,272,727, forward strand.
TTTTTTTAGCCTTCTTGAGCAGTTGATTAACTAAGTGGTCACTAAAAATGACCCGCTCTGGCTCAGTTAGGTAATAATGATTCTGTTATAGACATTCTGACATCACGATGCCATGCACTTGTGCACAAATCAGGATGCTTGGAAGCCCTAACTGCATAGCTTGTATTTTGTAATTACATAAACATATACCACGTGTTTTAAACCTCACCAAGCAATGAAAAAAAAAATGTTTTGGAATGGAAAAAATAAAAAAATAATTCAGTTGGTTTTCAACATATTGACAACTGCTGCTGTCGGCAATGGCGGCTGCAGTAATATGCAAATTATTCCTTTGTCAATGGCTGACAGCAAATTATTTTCTATTCATAATTTCGCCTATAAAATACCAGAAGGTAGTTGATTACAATTTCCCAAAGGCTAAAGTGGCATTTAGAAAACGGCCGTGTGTTTCCCAATCAAGAGTCCAAAGCTCAACAATATTCAGTCTGTCACAACACAAAGACGAGCAGCGAATGGCCTCATCGCAGCAGCTGGAGCCGCTGTCTCCGGTGAAATATGTGTTTGCTTCATTTGCCTATCGATTACCGACGTCAGATTTAATGGCATTATTTCAAAGAAGAGTCTCAAACACTTAGGCAAATGAATGCACTCATTAGTTTCAGGTTTTGGCAAATAAATCCGCAGATTAGTTTGGGATTGGTTTGTGATGAGGAAAGACAAGCAGCCAGAGACTGCAGTCAACTTTTCACAGCTTTTGTCTGGCACTTTGTTGTTGGTTAATTGGGAGGATTTGCTGTGTTTGCCGTTGCTAAGGTCGAGTTGTTAAACTTTATAAAGTCTCTTTGAATTTCAAGCAGAGCGCAGGGTCACGATGAATGCGAAGATGAATTATTATTTTTAAACAGTAACACAAATATCATATGATAATTGTGTTTCTTGTAATGTGTTACTGTTGCACTTTTTTGGTGTAACTTTTATTTTGTGTTCGTGATTTTTTTTTTTTTTTGCCTCAATTGCTGTGTAAATGTGTTTCCTGGTTGAAAATAGAAAATCTGATAATGGGGAAACTTTAATCACCTGTGAAAAGTTGAAGAGTGAAGTTTTGAGCTGATGGCTCAATCTGATACTCTGAGTTGCTCTCTCTCTCATTGTTACATAGACTAATTATTTGGAGTAAGATTTTGTTATCATTTTTATGACAAAATGAGCAAAATTGGATAATGATGATCTCTAATGACGCGCTAAGAGGTTGGAAAACACTGGCCTAAGTTATAAAAGGCAGCAAAAGTAGGACAGAAGCAGCAAATTACTGCTGTTCTTACCTCAGTCTTCAACTAAAAAAGAAAAAAGGATATACAGTTTGTTGGCAAACGTCTGTGACTACAGCCTGTTTTATCTAAAAAGGTTGTTTTTGGAACGTAAATTATTGTTATACTTTAGATAAGATAAAGACTGAAGCCATTCTATAAATGTGGAAAATGAAATGTTATAAACTCAAGTAATTGACTTGTTTGTGCTTCGAAGAGCAGAGATATATAAATATGCAATTTCCAACTTCTATTTTTCTTCTCATTTTTTTTTAATTAATAATCTTGCTTGTTTAACTGTCTGGTTTCTTTGTGAAAGAAATGACAAAGGTTTCCTGTTTAACTACCTCCGAGTCGTGCAACAAATGCCTTTTTTTTAGATTAGCTTTAGATTAATTAGAGGTTGAAATCGACTCGTGTCCTTCTTGAACATACAGCTCTATCACCCACATACGCTGCAACAGTGGTGTGATGTGTTAATAAACCCGGAGGATCATGGGATTGAATTTTTTCTCGTTAATGATACATGACGTGGAAAGGGCAATAATTAAAGAGCCGTGGCAATTATGGTGGTCCTCAATCTTGCAGCCTTTATACAAATATAAATACTTCAATATCCATCGACAGGCTGGCCTTCAGTGAAAAGGTCACTGGTTCACATCATGAATCGGCTGAAGTTGCATGGTCTTCGCATGTACGTGTGGGAGGGTTGTTAGGTTTGTGTTGAATTTTCTGTTTTTCTTTTTTTTTTTTCTCTCTCTGTGATTATCTGCACCCTGTACAGACAAGTTTGGGATGACATTTTTCAAAAATCTATAGACATTAAGAAGATAAAGACAAAAAAAATGCAGTGTTGTGTCAGGTGCCTTTAACTTATCAGCAGCCTCACTGGGAAACCGTCACCACACAAGAGACATGATCTGCATTCTGAGTGGAAAAAGATGAGCGGAAACCCACTTATCTGAGCATGCAAACACCGAGATGCGCGGGGTGTACACAGCTGTAATACACACTGCTCTGCAAATACACAAACACACACACACACACGAACAGCAACTGTGTGTCACTCTCCTGGAACCACAGGCGTCTAGATCGCCGTGTGACAAAGCAGAGAGTGAGTCAGAGGGAATGAGAGGATGTGCATCAAAGCCAGCCTGGCTGATAGTGATCATAGCTTATGGCTGCATGGAAATGCGTAATGTGACACATCAATCTGAGCAGAGCTGCACGATAATGCTCTCTCTCTCTCCCTCTCTCTCTCTCTTTCTTTCTCTCTCCCACTTTGTTTGTGTGGCGATGTGCATGTGTTGGTGCAAACATAAATCGCAAGTGTGGCATCACTCAGCTATTATTCACGGTGCACACTGAACATGTTCACGCATTGACATTAAAGGGACTTTTTCTGTAGGGAACTTACAGTATATCATAGAGTTCTGCAATGAAGCCCTGGTTCTTTCATTGACATGAGTGAGTGTGTTGTCATTAGTTCCAAAGGAAGTAGTGGAAGTGAGCCACGCCACCTGCCTTTGGCATTAAAATGTGTCCTTACATCTTGTGCCTCGATATTGGAATCCAGCCTTTGCATTCTTCCAGTGTGTCCAGATTAGAGATTACGTTAAAATGTCAGTGAAACTGATGAAGTTCCTGCAAAAACGTTTACTTTATTTAACCAGGAAGTCAAATACAAGAGAGGCCTGGACAAGGGTGGCTCTTTGGCCCAGAGGCAATGTCCAAAAAAAACCAACACAAACGAAAAAAGCGAATGTAGCGCAATCCAATGTTTGCCGTACAACCAGCGAATGTTAACAAAGCCGCTTTCCGCATATCGTGACATGTGACTATGTATTCATCTAAATTGCTCACCAGCTAGTTCTCCTGCAAAATTTTTAAAAATAAAATGAATCTTCATTGAACAAGAATTTGTGAATAAATTTATGGGAAATAACCACGAATCATCATAGGTTGAGGATGTCGTAAGAACAAAAAGACATTTTGTACTAAAGTTCCTTAGTTGTTCTCGTACTTGCATTTAGAAGCTAACAAGCTAACTGAAGCCCCGATGCTCCCGTCAATAACAAAGGATTGAATGAAATGTCAATTAAGAAGCGGACAGCTTTGGGCTGGTCTTAGCTAGCGCTGCCCAGCTGTTCGAAACATTTGCTGCACTAACAACCAGAACTGAGAGCAGGTGGTTCTTACTGTTGTACAGTAGATGATGTGACAAGACAAGTCGCCCGGCATCTTCCATTAATTATCTTTGGAGAAAAAAAAGTTTTTAATGATGCGTGCGGAGGTGTGGGAGTGGGAGGGGCTTCTTTAATGATCCCCCACGGTGAGAAGGGCCGAGGCCGATCTGATGTTACTGTACAGATGCTGCCTTTTATTTCCTCTTCTTCTTGGCAGATGTTCAAGTATGTTCACCCAAAACACCAATGCGTACATATGGTTAAACTGTGAGTCAGCATCCAGTAAATGAACACGTAGATTAAGTTATTCCTAAATTTTCCATCGTGGAAGGAAGAACATATTTAAGTGGAGTGTGTTTTGTGGACCACACATTACATTAGGGCGCTTTGACTGGTTGTCAAGACAACAGAAATGAACCATAAATACTATGTTTTTTTTCTCTTACATTATGGATTATTCTATATTTTAGAAGTAATTTGTCACTGTAATATAATAATAAAGAGCAAATGTACTGAATCCGTATGATAATAACTTGTGATGGCATAAGACATTATTACATCAGGGAGAAAAAGAAAGGTATTAGCTATTGTCTCAGGAATCCTATTAGCTTACTGGTGAGTTATTATGTTACTGACTTTTATTATATTAAAAAACTGTTACATCATTGACAGTTATTATGCTATCTGTAGTTATGACATTATTGGCTGTGTGGCATCAATAATCTGATTTAACTGTTCGTCTGCACAGAGGAGCTGCATTTCTCATTTCGCACACAGCCGACAGGACAGATCCACTCCCACTTTAATCTACTTTCCACACCGGCTGTGTAATAGCTCGCATTTTTAACGGCACTATAAATTTGTGCCTTGTGACTCAAAGTGTGTTTTTATGTTTCAAGTCCTTTTTCATCTGGTTAGTGTGTGTTTAACAACGAGCGTTAGACTCCCAGGTACAGGTGTCGCTGTGTTGTTCGTGTTAGTGTTTATTCTGTGACAGTTCGCCGATGGACGATAAATTTGACTTCTCTGCTGTACGGGCAAATGTAATTGTCAGTATTTTGTGTTCTCTCAGCACGGAATTAATATGACAAAGAACAGAAGTTTGGTGGGACAAAATGTATTTACCTGCACAAAGACAGAGAGATAAAAATATGTTTGCAATCAAAAAATGTTGATGTTGACTGAGAGATAAAAACATGTTTGCAATCAAAAAATGTTGATGTTTGTTTTTAGTATTTCCTCATGTGTTTTAGATTCTTAGCTTGTGCTCGCTAATTGTTTATACATGTGTATGTTTTATGTGTTGGTGTTTTATATGTTCTTAGTTATGTGTGGTATTTTTAAATGGTTTTAGCTAGCGATGTCTGATATTGACTTTTTGCCAATGCCGATATTGTCCAAACACTTAATTTCTGCTTCCGATCTCGACCGAAAATAATATAGTCCTTGTAATATTTATTTATTTACCTATTAAAACAACTGTATGATACCACATGTGAAATTATACATCTTTAATATATTAGTCGCATCTGAGTATAAGTCACAAACACAGCCAAATGATGAAAAAAAAGTTCGACTTACTGTATGGTTTGGAAAATACGGTACCTAAAACTTTCAAAAGATTGCAGCGTTTTAAATGAGAATGGAACCACTATTTTTATTTAAATATAACTGCAGTGGTCAAAGTCGAGTGTTGAAGCCGCCCTGTCCTCTGTCGTGTGTCTAATTCAATAAAATCATTGAATACGCAACATTTTCTGTGGTCTAGGTCAGAGATTAGAAGATAAATATTGTTTTTATGTAATACAGTGTTTTATGACCAATCTTATTCTGTTTTAGGTTTCAGAAAAACAAAAACAGAACCACTGGTTAAGAACCCCAACGTGGTCCACGAGGTCCTGGAGGCATCTCAGAGAAAACAACTTCCCTCCTTCACCACTGAAGCACAGATCCGGATACAGTCTAGAAGAAAAACCAGGCACCTTCACCACCATTAAAAAGTGTGAGTACAAATACTGATTTATTAAAATGTGGGTTTTTTTTTTAGCAAACCTGGGATCCAAAAACTTTGAATCACCTTTCTCCATAACTTAGTGAAGACACCAGGGTAATAACAGTGCGAAAAAAAAAAAAATGCAAATGCAGTACACACATTTCTGTCATCTTCCACTGTGTCTCTGCATCTCATCAATATAACCCTTGTGACTTGGAACACTTTTCACCTCTCTTGTCGTTAATCTCCCCTCTCACCTTTCTCCTATGGTGGCGTATTTTTAATGAGGAATCACAATTTGCGATAACGAGACCCTTAATGACGCTCTGACCCACTCGGCTGCATCTGCTTCTCGAAGGCAACTCGTGGAAGCTGCACTTAATTGCGTGAAGATTGCTTGTTTTTGGGTGAATGCCAATTAGCAGCATCTGTCAGCTTTTAAAGAAGTCTGGCAATCAGTGCTCCATTTGATTTGACGAAGACACCAGGCAGAACTGTGCAGATTTAATTAAGGCACTTAGAGCTGCGAGGATTTCAGAACTCTTTTGACGGCTGTTAATGTCGTGGTCTCGGAGTACGGCGAAGTTATTGTTTTCTCCTCCACATCCTTGGAACAACTTCGTCTTGGTTGAGACCCACCGAGCATCTCTGAGCTGGAGCTTTGGGCAGTAGACTGTGTGTAGAAACATGGCTCCAATGCTACTCTGCAGACTTTAAACAACTCCTTAAGGAAGGGGAGAAACAGTGTGGAAAACATGAGCTAATGACATGTGAGTAACGTCCTCGAAGAAGGAGCCTGTAATGGACTGGAACACTGATAATGACTTCAAATGTACAAACTCCCCTTCCAGAAAAGTTAGTGGACTTGGGACGAAAAGTTAAATTTGCGACACAAAATCACTTAAACTTCGATTATGCGCACAAAAGGAAGGAGGATATTAGTAAAATACCTACTGTTTTTCCACTATGTTTGCACATTCTGCTGGGTACTTTGACTTGGAAATTGGGTCATACATTAATTAGACACTGATCACAGGTACAGTATGACAATTAAGTCTTATTTACTTTCCTTTTATGCAGGTAAATAGTTTGGATGTCCGTTGGGATATTAACTTTTTGCCGATATCTTATATGCCAATATGGTCCACATATCGGCATATCGGGTCTTACATAATTATGCTAATATTGGACTAATAATATCGGTTGGCCGATACTATCGGACTCCCCTAGAAAATAGGTTGAAAGGTCACTGCAAGCATGTGTTTAACATTTACATGGTTGTTAAGTACAATTGTCAAGTATTTTCAGTCAGTCTTTTTACTTGTTTGGGTTGTTTTTTTCCAAAGTTGGAATAAACTGGCTTCCGTGTTTGATCTTGACCGTCATTGTTGACAATCAGGTTAGGGCAAAGAGACATTGAAGTGCTGGAGGAAACCATATAACAGTGGCTGACTCTCAAACAGTTGGTTGTGGCTAAAAGTTGTACTGGATCTGCACATGTTTTTGAGGTTTAGTATCAGTATCAGATAATAGTAACAATATTGAAAACTAGTATTAACATCAGCGCATACCTGTTGATAAGCAATACAGCCACTGGGGGCCGTCCTAAATGTTCATACACGTGAGTACAGTGTCCCTACTCACCCAGCGGCCCTTTGAGGAGTTCTGTTTTCTGTTCTGTTCTGTAGTGTGCCATACCATCCCAACTATTTCTGGAGGTACTGCTTAGTTGCCCAAAAACTGCAAATATGGTCCAATGCTCTATCTGTTGCACCACAGAGCCTCTTCCATTGGGCTACATTTCCTCTTTGAAGGTAGTTCAATCTTTAATTATTTAATAACAGGTTTCATTTCAAGAAAAGGAAAACGACTGTCCAGGGGACTAGACTGAGCAGGGCGAAAAAGTTACACTTCAAAACAGCCAAAAAGTAGCTTTGAAAGCTTTGAAAGTTTTAGTACATTCTAAATCACTTAATGTTTGACAAATAAAACCGTTTTGGTTTTTTTTTTCTATTTTGGAGTGTACCCTTTTTATAGCAAATTTAATCTTTTGTTTTTCATCAAATTCAACGACAAACTAACTTTCGGTTTGTTTTAAAAGGGAACGCTGCTTTATCGGGTGTTCGTGCGGCAGTATTGTTCAGCTACAGTTACACACAGCCATGTCAGTTCTTTTCATTGTCAGCGGTGAGTAATTATACAGTCGACAGCTTGATTATGAAAGGTGATTACGAAGTAAGTGCTCCAGTGAAAGACTATATCGAGTTTCACATTTCCTCACGCCTGATGAGGAAAGTAGGAAATATACAGTCTGTACGTCTCGGATGAAGACACTACGTTACATTCAGCATTTCTCCTCCAGTGATTGATGTGTACATGCCAGTGGCGTACTATCAAGACCAGCTGGCTTAAACAGTATAGGAATGAATGACTTATTTTTCACTATATTTATCATGAATATTCATAAAATAATACAGAGTATTCTGTTCTAGTCATTCATTTTTCGCTCTTGTTTTTCTCTGCTCGCGCTGCTCCCTGTCGTGTAACCTCAAGTTTTTATCCAATCACACTCCAGCCTCCTGCGTTGCCAGGTTAAAAGAAATCAGCCCTAAGGCCTTTAGAGTTAGTACTGCAGGCGTTGGCCTAAATGAATGGCAACGACATTACCAACCAAGGATTACCAAGATAACCAATCAGACTTTGAATTGGCATAAAGCTGGTATAGCATGGCCTTCTAACTGCATCTACCCATGATGCATCACGCCGTCGGCCATGTTGTGTGGCAAAAGACACGAATAGGTAGACGTAAACAATCGATAATGACAACAAAAGACAAGAATATTAAATCACAGACAGAATTGTTGCATAGAGATTCACTAGACACAACTACAAGTACATTTTGATATATTTTAATTTTATTGACATTGAACATATGAATTAAATAAAAGTATAATGTAGTTACCATTGCCATAGCATCCTTCTTTCTGTCGAAATATCCTCCGTCAGCGGTGACCGAATCCCTTTATGTCAAAAATCTTCATCTTGCGATCTCCATTCCCAGATCGTTTGGTAGAACCCCACACAACACAGGTATTTACCATTATCGGTGTTCTTTTGTGTATTTAATATCTATCTATACGCTGTTTTGCCACAAAAGATGGCGGACTACAGAACTATGTGTAGTAGCGTGACGTCATCGGAAAACTATCTGTTTGACCCGTCTCAAGGAAAAAGAGGAGGGGACATTTTGTGTACAACTAGTCAGGTTTTGATGAGTAAAATGCATTTGGTCTTTTTAATAATATTGTTATGGAAAATGTTATTATCGATGCTTTTTGGTGAATATGTCGCAGCTGTAACTGAATTGGCAACTCGGTTATCTAGGAAATAACGACTTGGTAGCCTACATTTCTGCATATTATGGATGGCTTCTATAAGACATAATGTTGTCAGGAAGATATTCATTTGTTCAGGCAGGATGCCACTGAAGGCCTCGGCGGGAAACGCCAATGGTATATGTTTATCCCACACAGAAGGGTATTGATGAAGTCTCTAAAGCTTTAAAAACAAGATATCACACACTAGTGAACTCAGTTTAGATTATGTGAAATCTTTCATTCGTGGGATTATTTTTCTCCACTACACCTAAAATCTTCTCTTTTTTTTACTCACTTTACTCAAGTGGACAGATCCTCAAGGTAGAGAAAAAAAAAACAAAAACAACTCAGCAAACGTCCATCAATATTTGAGCTCCCAGGTGGATCGCTGCAAATCATTTTTTTAGAGACTGCCAGACTGAGAGTCTCTACACTCAGAAGAGTACAACAGTCTTTTTAAGAGTCTCAGTTATATTTGACTTGGGTCAAATGTTGACAGCTCTTGTCAACAAACCTCTGGGACGTGTCAGAACTGACTGCTGTGTAGTGTCTAGTGTGAACATTTTGTTTGGTTGGCAGTTTAGGCAGACATTTTTATTCACAGCAGTGTGTATGTACTGTATGTAATGGCTGTAGGCGAGCAGGTAGAGCAGGGTGTCTACTGAATGAAAGATCCCACGTTCGTCTACCCGTGTCTGGCTCTGGTCAATCAATGTCAGTGGACATGTGCTGGACACAGTTATTGAAAGGCCATATAAAAACTGGCCATTAGAACTAAATGGAAATACTTGTACAAATTAGGCCCAGACGGTAGACCAGTGTAGACATCAACAAGGGGGTAAATATAATCACATTGAGAAACAAATATTTAGTAAAGCAGGACAAGTGATGGTGCATATTTGATTGGACGCAGTACGCAATCAACTGTGAAGACCGAGTCTAACTCAGAACCTTGGTAATTTGTAATTCTTGTCCTTAAAGCTGTAAAAATATGTTTTTTCCAAAATTTTCCATGAAACATACCATGTCAAAAAGTGTGTGTGTGTGTGAGTGAGATTTGTTGATAGTAGTTTATATAACTCTCATTAAGAATCAATACTAATTAATAAACAAAGATTTGTCATTTCCAAAATTTAGGGTAACTTGCCAAATACATGCTTTTGTGCTGTAACACCTCCCACCCCCAAAAAGTAATGTAAATTGTAATGACCAATACGTTATAAAAAATAAATTTAAAAATTTTAAATGGCCAATATTTGTTACATGTTATACTGGCTTAAGTTAATATCAGTTTTGGTATTTAAAAAAATGCCAAAAAAGTAAGTGATATTGTATCAAATCAAAAAGTGTTGTCCATTGACAGTTGTTGACTCTAAGGTAATTCACATTAAATTGACCACAAGTGTGAATGAAATTTTTGTGAGGGACGAGTGAACTGTCCAGGATGGATTTATCTGTGATTGGCTGCAGCTCTTATAATAATTAACTTTGTTTTAGTGAACAAATAAAAATATAAATGATGAGTAAAATGATGAACTAATTCATAAATTAAACAAACGCAAATACTAATAATACAAGTTGTGAATTATTCTTTTTAAACAACCTTTCCAAATGTCTTCTGCTCATCCTTATCGCTCGCTCTGTCTCTCTCTTTCTCTGCTCTGTAACATTCTATCCAGTTCTCCACCTGACATTTTCTTTGTCGTCTCTGTCAGTGAGTGTATCAGGATCATGTTAGCCTCCAGTCAAACATCACACTCACCTCCTCCACTCGGTAATACTATCTAAAGCCATGATGGGAGAAGAATAGGAGACCACAAGTGTGGCTGACTTATTGATTGACACCTGTGAACTGCCTGTCCAGACTTTGACCTTTTTTTCAGGTTGTGTCAAGGACAAGTCTCACTCAAAAAAAAAAAAAATAAAAAAAAAAAAGAAGCTAATATCTCTGCTCTACTGGCCAGACTGTTCGATAAGTCTCGGTCAGTAGAGCAGAGAAAAGTTATTTTCACATGAGACGTCTTGCAGAAGGAGGCGGAAAGTTTTGGTGTGTTGGTCCAGAGTAGATAAAATGGTAAAAAGTTAATTTTTCGTTGGACTTTGCCTCAATAGTGCAGCTCTTTGGGGGCAATCACAGCTGCTGTTGTGGATTAAATGGTTCTGAAGACAGACGTCCAACTTCTTCCATACTTCTGACAATTTTGTTGTATGTGTTAGTGTCCTTTTTACGTATCTGGACTTCGCAAAGACAAATGGATAAGAGTAGTTATTTTTGGTGTTTACATTTTCAGTCCCGGCCATTTATACCTTTTTTGTCACCTTTCCTTCCACAGTCGAAAAAATGCAGGATTGGGTTAATTGTGCGCTCTAAATCAGGGATCTTAAACTTCTGGCTCGGGGGCCTCTTCTGACCCATGGACTTCCCCAAATCAGGCCACTAACTAGCCACTAGCATTTTACCCTTGAGAGATATTTTTTGCATTCATTTATCAATTTTTTTAATTAATTAATTGTTCTCTTTTACCAATATATGATACATATTTTGTCAAACAAAATAAATAGTATAAAATATCAGGGTGAGTTTTACAGTTAGAAAATCCAGCGAATTTGTGACTATTGTGTTGTATGTATTTTTTTTAAGAAATCAAAAGTTATTATTTATCATCATCATCAATAGGAATTTGTGGCAGAAGTACAAAGACCTGTCTATTTATTATGCTATATATGATGTAAATAACATGCCTCACATACATGAAAAAAAGAGAGAGAGAGATGCCATTTCACCAGCAGGTCACTTCATAAATATTGTATACGTCTCTTCCTGCAGTTTTGATGCAGGCACTGAAAGTGAGATGTAGAGTGGAATAACAGAATAAGTGTAAAAAAGAATTTGACATCACAGGAACGTGGATGTGTATCAAGAATCGTCATCACATATTCAGCTGTGTTCAGAACAGGCCACATAAGACGCAGCATCTCGTCGCTGCCTTCTCTCTTAGTGTGCTTCAGTCGCGAGGCAGAGGAAGCTTAAAGGATCTCCTCAGATCTCTGCCCTGCGTTTGCTGCTGCAGCGAAGGCGACTTTAACACTTTATCCCCCATGTCCAGTGGCACAAAAGTACAACTGCGGCTGAATGTGTGGGTGGCTAAGTGTAAGGCAGTGAGAGAAGTGAAAATGGAAGCAGATAAAAGCTATATCAGTTGTACACCAGATTCCAGCCCACGCTGGCTGCTTATCACCTCTGTCAAAAAAACAACAACAAAATACTGCATCATTTGGCTGTGAATGTAGCTTTTGAAGCTGCAAAAAAAAAAAAAAAAGCTGCACTTCTCGGTTCTGGGTTGTTTGAAAAATGCAGAGAAGGGTCCACTTAAATTCAAAGTGAACCATTTTACCAGTGCGATTCCCTGACTGGAGAGATGGGAAAATTTGAGGTAAAAAAGACAAAGAAATGTCTACGGTGTAAGACAGAATAAAAGGTCAGAGCAAAGAGGATTCTTAATATTCATGCTTTTCTTTCCCTCTTCAAATTCTGAAAAACCTGTCATCAGTAACATCAGCTCTTCCTCAGGCTTTGACTCTGACAGGGGAGGAACAGAGAAATATTTATTTAATCCTGATGCTTTTTTTTTTTTTGACAGCGAGAGCAGGGGTTTTTTTTTGCTAAGGTTTCCTTGAATATTAACAAGAAAATGGAACTGTGTTAATAATATGAAGGAGCTTCTTTCGGCTCATATGTGGCAATAATTAGGTCCCTGGAGGGGGAGAAGGAGAATCTTTGTGTGTGCCTATGTGTGTGTGTGTGTGTGTGTCCAGGCATCTTTAATTACTATGTTCATAAACTGATGTCAGTGGTTAACCATTTCCAGTGTAATATGCACAAGGTCTTCATGTGGCAAAATGCATATTCACTGTGTGTCAAGCAGAAACACATGGAGCGGTGAGGTCTGTGTGTGTGCCGGGCTCATTTAATGCACCTCGGTTGCAAAAGTCCCTGCAACAGAGTCAATCGCGTGCCGGCTCTGAGGCAGCGGTGAGAGGGTGGTTTGAAGTTAATTGCTGTCTCCAGTACAGAAAGTGTCCACTGGTTATGAAATGGAGCTGAGGTGTTTTTCTTTCTTTTTTTTCAGTAAGTCAGTAAATATGCAATGGTTCACTACCACCGCCTGCTCCAGTGACAGGGCAGATGCAGGTGTGAGTTTGTCTTCAGGCCAAATATCTCCCTTTAATGCGTTTAAGTTCTGACGTGAGTGTAAAACCGGCACAGCACAGATAATTTGAATTTTATTTGGGGGTGTGGTCTTGGCTTGAATACGTAGACAATATGCATGGGTGTGCTAAAAAGATGGTGCAATTGTACAATTTTGTAGGTTTATAATTAGCAGCTTTGATACAGTTCATCATGATATCTTTGTGATACAATATTTTGTCTGCCCAAACTGTGCCAAAGAAGTAGACTTTACAAGAAAACGAATTCTCAGACAGAAACAACATGTTTCAAACATGTAGAGAAATAGCTTTATTGCCATAAAAATTGTCTCGGAACCTTTTACCCTCAAATGCCTGTGATACCACTATCACAGGCACCCCTGGGTGCTGATTTTACTCTTTTTGTGCAACCTTTTATCATTCTCACTTTTGATTTTACTCTTTTTGTGCAACCTTTTATCATTCTCACTTTAAAAAAAAAATTGGTCTCAGGCACAAACTTGACATTGTTTATTGAAAAAGTATATAACAGAATGGACTTTCTGAGTAATCACTTCAACCGCTTTAAGAAATATAAGCCCTCAAATGCCGTCCGACCTCGACACAAACCTTTATCTCGTTGTTTTACAGATGTCTAACTGCTGAGCCCATTTGTTTGTTTGGAATCTAATCTGCAATTTAAATACACCAAACCTGGAAAACCACATGTGATTTTTGAGGCCATTGAATGCAATTAACTGTAGTCATTATGGAACATTCCTCTGGAGCTCGTATTTGCTCATGCAATGAAGCCTTTTTTTAGCCTCTCGGGTGCACGCTTCTTTCTTTTCTCCTGTAGGCTTATTATCCCAGGGGGAGAGGCACTATTTAATGCTAAGTGCCAATTACTAGCACTCCAAGGTGAGCAGGCCAAGGTAGCCCACATGCTGTCTGCACCTTCTCTACAGCGCGAGACAAGCCTGCAGCCCCCTGACCAGACACTCATCTCCGTCTGTCACTCACGCCCTCCCACCCATCTCCCCTTCGTCCACCCATCTCCCCTTCGTCCACCCATCTCCCCTCCGTCCAGCCATCACTTCTGTGCATACCTTGCTAAAACAAATTCAACTTTCCCTCGTGCCATTTGCCTGTTCCTACCTTTCACATCCTTCTTCCCTACAGGTTGGACTCTCTGTCTTCCTCCTTCTCTCCCTCTCTCTGTCTCCGATGATTTGATTAAGATGGAGGTGTTCGCCGACATGCGTGGCAGCGATGCTGCGGTTGAACTGTGCACACTTGTTAGTACATATCTGCCGGAGTCTTTGTTAGTCCTACTGCAGCCCGCCAGTGTGTACATTTTAGAGGTTCTGAAGTGAGGTATGAAAAGGAAGTTTCTTTTCCGTCTGTGCGTGTGTGATACCCCTCGTGTGCCTCCCCCTGGTGATTGAATCAAAAGGGCCCTCATCTCCCAGTGAAGCTCATTCAAAAACAACAGCGATGATTGACACATGCCGTAGGGGCTGCAGGCACAAACACACACATGCAAAATAGGAAACGCATAAAAAAAAAAAAAATCTAAGATCTGTCACGGCGAGGTAAAACAGCATGTCTTTAAGTAAGATCTTGACTTTGCATGCATAAGGTATTCACATTTGTGTACACTCATGGGAGGGGGGGGGCATACTGTTAGAAGGTATGACATTGGCGAATTGCAGCAGTGGGATCTACGTCTCACTCGGCTCCGTGTCGCATTTGTTTCCTGTTTCTGTGCAGACAAGATATGACCGTGTTCAAGGAAAATTAGAAGCCTTATCCCCCTGGTAATGGAACAATATTGTGAGCATGAATGCACACACACATATACACATATACACAGTGTATTACCAGAGAGAAAAGACAACAGAGCAGGCAACAGTGTGTGGGCGTGTCATGAAACCGGGACTGAAATATTTCATCTGCTCCACTAAGAGAACAGGAAGATGAAACAGCTGAATATGTGTTTGTCGACAAGTCTGAGACAACTTAAAGTCTATAATGAAAGGCTTGGGTAATTTAAAACAACAGTTGACTATTGTTTAACCTTTATGTGTTAGACTACTATAACAACTGCAAGTGGCTTTCTTTGGATTTTTTCTTTTTTTCCTCAGCCGTTTTTCTCTCGCCGCCGCTGCTAACTTTAGTGCTAACATCACTATTATGTCAAACTGCAATAATTGAAGATGTGGGTGTAGAGCAGAACAATGGCGCCTGCAGAGTAGGTGGCAAGCAGTCACTGAAATACATACAGTACAAGCAAAAAAAAATCTGGCAGAAAGTAGAGGGTGAGAGTGAGAGAGGGAATTTGCTGAGCTATTAAGTGATGCATTAATAGCGTGATCGAGCTGTAAAGATGAGCTTGGCGTCCTGGGAAATCCCCCTAGGTGTGTAGCCTACAACAGCATCACTAACGGACAGTTCAAGCCCACATGGTACACACAGTGCTAACATTAAGTTTTATCCAAAACAAGGTAGTTTAAAATTCATGGTATCCAAGCTGGGAGCTGGTTCTCTCAGAGAAGACTCAGCCTTGTTCTCATGGAGTCACAAGTGCTTCTGCCTATGAGGAACACTGTGTTCCAGGTAATAATACACTAAGAAAAAATAGTCTGCATTTTTATGAGGAATGGCTGATAATTCTTTCCTTTTAATTTACTTTGGGTCCAAAATTAAATTTTGACTGACATGGGGAACATTGGATGTTATATTCCCTGACTTTAGTGCATGGTCTGATACTTTCTTTTCACTTTATTGGAATAAAATACCAATAAAGTTAATAAATGGTAACGAATAAGCGGATAAAAGTGGATGGATGGATGGATGGATGGATCTATAAACCCTTGCCTACAAGGATCAAGCATTTGGTGGATGCTAATTCTATTCTTTTTGTGCCACTTCAGGCACATTGGGCATAACTTAGTCTCAGGCACAAACTTGACATTATTTATTGGGAAACGTATATAAAAGAATGTACTTTCTGAGTCATCACTTCAACCACTGCATACCACTTTGAGAAGTTACATTTTTCTTGAAGCGGCATGTCTAGAACTAGTATTAAAAGATCGGAATGCTAATGGACTCATTCTTCAGAGAAAGCTTTTGTTCATTTAAAAGTAACCTCTAAGTATCACAATATATGAATAAAAATTCTGTATGTTATTTAGAAGACTGATTGAAGGGGAGAAAAATGCAGAAACAAAGAATCATGGTTTTCCTAACTTCAATCCTATGTCTAGATATGTAAGGGTAACTTTCTAAAGTTAACTACTCAGAACTCGGTGCAGAGAAGGAGGCAGCCCACGAAGACGGAGCACAGTCTTTGTACTAAGCAGGGGTTTCCCTCCACTAAGAAATCTGACGTGAAAGTAGTGAGAGAGGCATGGGTGCATGGAGTTTCTTACCACGATGCCTTCAGACACTCAGAACTTATCTCAAAATAATGAAGACTTTGTCACATTTGCCGGTGAGACCTGGTAGTAAAAGAATTATATTTCAGCATCCTTAAAAATCTGGCATTAAAAAAAAGAGAAGAGATTTGAAACAGAGCATCAGTTAGAGACTTTCTGTAGTGAACACCCAGAAGAGAGAAGTGGAGCAAAGGGTGGTGATAAATTCAGGCAAGAGACAAAGTATTTCAGATTCTTCTAGCGTAGTAAATTTGTGAAATTGCACTGTGATGATGTACTACGTTACCCATTATTATGTACATCTGTTCTTCATATTTAACGCTCTTTTCAAATGCAAGAATTCTGTTAAAACGACATGGTGCTCAACACAGGAAATTCCAATGTGCTATTGTTGAAATAATTCGGTTAAGATCTATCTTTTGAGTTTGGCCTCGGAGTATTTCAAGGAGCAGCATATTGAAACAGCATTGTGTCAAAATGAAGTTGTACCATTGCATTGTGGATACTTGTATAACTTGAATTCTAGCATCTTGACGTCTTGAGATGGTATGCAGTAGATTATTGACGATTGTTGACTGATTACTGATTTATTTTTTTGTTTTGTTTCACCTGGCTTATTCCATGGTAGGGGTGTTAAATGATAGGTGTAACTTAATACTCCAATACTCCTAATACAGTATTTCAGAAATAGCCAGGCCAGGCAGTAGAGGTTTGACACCTTTTAGCCCAGCACAGTCAGATTTATGATTTTTGCAATTTTCTGGAAGTGGTTTATTCCAGTGTGGATGCATCACCCTGAACTCAGGAAGGTAGGAGTCGTAAAGATGTGGTCACTTTTTCATTAGAGCTGCCAGGTGTGGGCACTGATGTGAGTCTCCTGCAGTAAATATTAGTAGCATGAATGTTCTTTCTTTTAAAAAAAAACAAGGCAGATACTTAATTATATCTCATTATTATTTAAAAAATACCTTGTTAATTGTAATTTTAAAAAAGTAGTTCCACAAAAAGACTTTGAATAGAATGGACAATATTGACATGTGGGAGTATACTGTCTCTCCTAGAGGTCTTTCTCAGTCGTCTCATTCCTGGAGAACATAGAATGTGCTGAGGACCGTCACTTTTCTGCTAAGGGTCAGCTCCTCTGGGTAAACCCTTTTTCCACCCTCCACTAGTCTGCAGAGACTAAGAGGCCACGGATGATAGGGGCTTTTGACTTTGACAATCCCATTACAGGATAATTGTCAGAATATGACAAAGCAAAGCAAACATGCAGCAGAAGGGCTGGTGGAAAGGGTTAGTGAGCGGGAGAATTGGGTAGGAGTCGACAGACAGAGAGAGCCACACAGGGGAAACAGAGGGAAGCAAAGGCTTCCCCTGTCACCATCTGTCTTGTGGAGAGCATAAATCCCGCTATCTGTGTCATGCATACTGTACTGCTGCTCCCACTGCATCAGAGATCATCAACACACACGCACGCGCACAAACAAACACACACCAAAGCACAGGCACAGACGGACACGACACACATAATGTCTTCCGCCGCCTCGTAGCTCAAGCTGTCGACGTCTGTTTCTCCACTCTTTTACTCTCGTGTCCACATGAGCGCCGTCGACGCCACAATAGACACAAACAAACACGGAGCCGCATGTACACCGTCGTGTGACGCACATGGACACGCAGAGTCAGTTACTGTTGTGGTCATTCTTTTAGTTTGTTGTTCTTCATCCCACCTTTTCTTCTACTTGTTGTTTTGGCTCTTGTTCTTATCTTCTCTCACCTCATCAGCCGTACCATAATCTCCTAAGTCTTTTCACTCTGTTTTTTCTTTTACTTCCTCCTCCTCCTCCCCCTGCCAGTATCTTCTTATTCATTCCTTCACCCATCATCCCCCACCTACACCTCCTTTGCTCTCTGTTCACCACTCTCTGCATTCAGCTAATACAAGGCTTGCTAAATGCCTACAGGGTGAGTCTGTTTCCTCTTTAACCTGCCTTCAGTTGTATTGAAATGGGAAGCATGGCTTAATCCTTCCCTTTCACTTTACCTCTCTCCCTCCCATTTTCTTCCTCCTTTTTGTGTTCCGTGCAATTTATTGCCTTTTTCCCTATTCGGATCTCGTCTTTATACTTGCTTTTATTTATGCATTTTCTCCTTCACTTCCCTTTGTGTTATAATCTTTTTCTTTTTTCTAAAAATCCTCTCTTCTTTTGCCTTCACACCGATCCTTCCCCTCTTCCGTCCCTGACCATCAATTTCTCCCACTTTTTTTTTGCTCACCCCTCCTCTTCTTTGTCACGCCTTTAAATCCTACCCTCCTTGTCTTTCTTTTTTATTTCTTATCCTTTTCTTCTTGTTTATATTCACTTAATCTCGCCTTCTCTCTCTCTCTCTTTCTGCACTCTCTCTCACTTCCGCTTGCAACAGTAGATCGGACCGATTTGCATTCAGCACCATAGACAGCTCCCACACGGAAATCACAGAATCGCAGTGCCACCTTTTGGCCACCACTGGGACCACTTCACGTACATGATTGTTGGGGAGGTAAGTATTTTTTGACGCCTAACAAAAGGGCAGATATCTTCCAGATACTCATACATATGTGAATAAATTCAGGAAAAAAAAACAACAACAACAGACGGATAGAGCTTGTTTTTTAAAAAAATCAGCTTTGGGGAAATGAGTCTCAGTACGACGAGGCAGAGGACTAGCGGTGAGATCTATGAGACAGGTTAAGCTGGCAGACCTTGGGGTAATGGCAACCATATATTTCCCTCTAGTTTCATCCCACTACATGTCGGTACTCATAGATCCGGAGCAACTGCAAGGAGGTTAGAGCCAGAATGGGTATCTCAAGTCTCATTCTGTTCATGGCACCCAAAGGCAGGAAACAATAGCATCTGCTCTCCTCTGAGACTGGGAATTTAATCACCAGCACGACCAAGGTAAGATTTGAATGCAAAATAGCAAAGTGATGGTGTGTGTGTGTCTGTGTGTCTGTGTGTGTGTGTGTCTGTGTGTGTGTGACTGGTATGTGCGGAAACGTGTCCATAAAGGGAAATAAACACGATATGTTGGCATTTAAACTAATAGCAAATGTCAACAAGAAAATGTGAATGGTACTTGATGTGTGGAACTGTGGGAGACATGACAATTAAGTTCTGTCTGTGTGTGTGTGTGTGTGTGTGTGTGTGAATGTGAGAGGAGGAGAGCAGGAGGAGGAGCAGGAGGGAGGAAAGGAGGGAGTGAGAGGAAAAATACACTCAATCATGTGCGCTTTCAGAAACACACACACACGCAGGGCCCTCATCCTCTTTACAGATTACCCATGATCCATGTCTGAACCCACACTGGGCTGCATTGCCTTTGTCTCAGTGTCCCATTTATCTGGGCAGCTTGTCTGGTGCGTGCACACAGTATGCATCACTGGAAAAGCAGGAAAGAGACAGGAAAAGGAGAAGGGAGTGAGAGAAATCAAAGTGGCACGGCGGCAAATGTGATATTTGCAATCGTGCATCCTGTCTCCGTCCCACCCTCGCTCGCCCACGCTGAGTGTTTAACACAATGATCACAGAAAGGTGATCTCAGAGCTCAGCCAGTCAGAACATAGGGAGCTCATTGAGAATCACAAGAAAACCACATATACTGCAGAAGGGTGTTTGGGAAAACAAAGCTGGTTTTTTTTTTTTTTTTTTTGTTTTTTTTTTCAAATGAGCCATTTATTCCTGAGAGCATGATAACAAATACACAAACATGAGCGGCCTTTTAAAATGTCACATAATTCAAACTTGGAGGGGACCGCTTTCTCCCTCCATACGACTGAATGCACCCCTTAAGGCAACAATTTGTTTCTCATTGATTGCAACAGTTGACTTTCACTTTAAAGGTATCACTGTTTGCCAAGACACATGAAGAGAATCAAAGCAGTGCAGGCTTTTAACCCGAATGAGCGCAGTAAATTACAAAGTAGGACTGACAAAGTAAAGAGCCAGTTGTTTGAAAATGTTTGTCAGTGTCTCTTCAAACATAAAGACTTTGAAGTTTAGTTAAGTCTCATAGTTTCCTAACTCAGTTTTAGTGGCATATTGTATATTGTATCCCTTGATACATGTGTTGGCAAAAAAATATCGGTATGGCTGAAGTAACGCCATGCAGGTACATTTTTGGGACAGGGATTTTCTATGGCCGACATCGTAGCCTCCCTTCAAACTTTGCCTCCAGTTGGCGCCGTTGCTGCGGTCATTGAGATACATGCGGTTTTTGGGGTTACTTCAGTTGCTGTTGTTATGAAGTGCCGTCCCTCCGTTCATTACAATAGTATGGTTGTTGCAACAGTGCCATCCGCGCATGGTTTCAATGTCGGCATCATTAGGATCAGTCTGGTCAGTGCAGTTCGTGTGATCCCCACGGTCCTTGTGGTAAACAGTGTTGTTGTGTTGGTGCAATCAGTGCAGCCTGTGTGGTCGCAGTGGTTTTTTGCAGCAGTGTGTGAAGTGAGGTAGGTGTGGTCACTGGGTTTGGCATCTGAGCTGTATCAAAAGACAATTTAAGTCTGCCCTTGGGTTAGAGCGGTCCTTCATGAACACCCCCTCCAGTGGGAATGAGCTCTAAACTCACCACTGCCCCCTAGCAAATGATTTGTTCAGCGGTCATGCCAAACTAGAGGCACTAGAGGGAGAATGTAGCAGTGACATCTGAAACAGAAATAAGACTTTAGAGCGGGCGTGCCCAATATGTAGATCGCAGTCTACCACTGGACCATTTGTAGTGGCTGCAGGTCCTGAGATTTTGAACAAATGTGCTGACCATATGGATATTGAATCATTTGGTGCCAAACAACTATATGCATTTAATCGAAGTAACCCCCCATACAATGTACTGTACGTATACATAAAGTATTTTCAGTTTATATGGGCAAATACATGAAATGTATTCTATGTAGGCAGATCTTTTCGGCCTGGTCATTTTTAAAAAAAAACAAAACAAAACACCCTAGACCAAAGTGGGTGCAGTCTAGACCAAAGTGGGTGCAGCCCTGCGTTGTCTACCGTCCTGCCTGCAGTCGCCTTGCGTTGTCTACCGTCCTGCCTGCAGTCCAGATGTGTTAAACATACCTACAGTTTGAAGCAGAGACTGAAAACTGCAGAGTCAATGTAGTGCCGAGCTGCTTCCCTTTTATAAACTGCAGGAATCGGCAAAGATCCACTTTAAAACTGCAATAATTAGCATTCCCAGTTCCCAGTAGATTAAATCTGTAATTATAGAAGAGAAGACGTGACTAAGTAAACTGAACTAAAAATCCGTCTGAACTTTATTGTGCGTCGGAGGAAGTCATCTTCTGAAATACTTTACATTTGAAAAACGAACTGCGTTGTTGGACAGAGAAAACACACAGTTGGTTCTTTTTCCTTTTGCCCAGTGAGAGATGTTGTATGTTTTTGATTTAATTAGTGCCACGTTAACCAGGATTGGCTACAAGGTACCATTAGAAGTATGCTTAATTGCACGTAATATCTTAAAATCAATGCTTTAATCACTACAAAACACTCATTAGGAAACGTAAGCAAACGCTTACATGAGGTCTGTAACGTGGAAGTCAAACGAGCCTGTGAACACGATAACACACAAACAGGAATTCATTAAAATTCCACACAGCCCGTGGTGAGCTGGAAGCTGTGCCGAAATCAAAAGAGGGAGGCTGATGTGGCATGATTTAATTACGGCGAGGAATTTTTTGCAGGTTAAGTAATATTATTTCTTATCAAATAATTATCGATGAAATGGAATCTCAAAACTGCGGATAATGTGATGGTAAAGCTGGAGGCTGGCTGCACTCGGGACCAGTGTGTGTTCGTTTATTTGTTGGAATTTGAACAGGCGGTGCATCAAATTAAAAATGTAGGTGTTGTTTCAGGTTGGATTACAACTTTTTTTTATTTATTTTTTTTTTATCACTTTTCTCACTGACAGGGTGGGGAGAAAAAAAAAATCCAACAGGCAGACGCGGTGAGCAAATCAGCAGGAGAGAAAGAAGAAAAAGGCTCTAAAGATCCATTCAGCCACCTGAAAATACAACTTACACGCTGGGTTACAGCTGTGCACAGCCAGACACACTGCGAGGGCAGAAAACATGGAGGTTGGTACACACTCACACACACACACACACACACGCACACACACACATTTACAAACACACAGCCTGACCACCCATCACTGCCCTCTGATTACCGCCAGCTTCCACCACCGCCTTCACTCCTCCTCTCGCTCCACTGATCCTCCCTCCTTTCTGTGCTCCCACACATCCATCGCATCACACACTCACGCTACATCCACCTTTCACTCCCACCATCCTCCTCCACCCAAACTTCATCCCTTTGTCACTGATGCATTCCTGTCTCATTTACTTTCTGCCCGTACCTGCTGCCTGCTAACTTTCCCCTCTGGCACATCAACATATTAAAACGCCGGAGCAGCTTTTCCAGGCAGACGTTCTTGGTGACTTAATGAGTCAGACACACGGTCACTTAGCTGCTCAGTTTCTCACCTGATTGGTCAGCTCATCCCTCATTAAGGCTACTTGTTTACTTAAAGAGGCTGAGTCAGTCGTTTCTAGGTTCAGTCGCTCTGATCGTCAGTCCACAGTAGGATGTTTTGTCTTGTTGCTGATCAGAAACAAAAAACCTTCAGAGCTTTACCCCCTGCTTTCCCAAGGCCTGGGGGTTTTGAGGGTTTGGCATTGTGTTTAAACTGTGTCCAGGACCGTGTTGGTCTGGACCAAGATATCAGATGTCATATCCGTAATTGGCCGCAGCTCTTTAGACCACGTGTGGCACATGGCCTGCGGTGTGCTTTTTTTTTTTCCATGCGTCTTTTCTATCTTCTCATGTTTCTCCCCTTCATCTTGTTACATCTGTCACTACAGTGTCAGGTTGGTTAACCAGCTGCTGTCTCTACGATGCGATGCCGCTACAAACCTGCTGCTGTTTTTCTGACGTCAAATTGTCATTGTTTTTCTTTTCAACCAAATTTCACAACCGAATCTATTTATTTTACTAAGTCCGTGGTGAAATGATCAAATTAGTCATTGCCGCTGAAGCCTCTTTAGGACAATAAAATGTTGACACTGATTGAATCCACAGCTTCTTCGCCCGGTCACCAGTCAAACTTTTGAACATCCAGGTCACTGTTCTTGCCACCTTGGTATGACTCAAACAGCTTTCTGCTTCATTCATCTTCCAACGCTGAATCCTTTACAAGGTCGGTGAGGGGGCGGGAGCCAATCCCGACAGCAACAAGCGAGGGTGGGGTACACCTTGGGGTCCAGGTCCATCAAAGGACCACATGTAGAGACAAAAGACTGTAAACGCCCACACTAATCTCTATGGTCAAGTCAGAGTGGGCAGATGACCAAATTACACCAGCAGTTTTTACTGGGAATCAAACCGGTGATGTTCTTACTGTAAGACAGTGGTTCTCAATTATTTTCTGTCATGCCCCCCCGGAAATATTTTCAGGCCCCCCACCCCTGCGAGTTGCTGCCCCCTAGTGACTGGAGCCTTGTTATCATTTAAGCATTATAGCAGTGGTACATGCACCAACATTTGTTCCACTGTATCCCACTGTGGCCCAGTACCAAATGACCTAGGGACCGGCACCGGTCCCTAGACCAGGGGTTGGGAACCCCTGATATAGATACAATGGAAATATAAAGAAGTAGATTTGAAAGATTGAGAGAAAAAGATTGAGAGACGGTTTGATAGATAGATGGATATTTGATCTGTTTCATCTGTTCCGTTTCACTTTTCCATTTTATTTTTTTAGTCATGGTAGTTGGTTGAGACTTGGATTATTGTGGTTTTATCCTGGACCTTCACTCTCATGCCCCTACCCCCACCCGCACCCCCCGGCCCCTCCTCCAGCCCAGTCCACCTTGTTTAACCTATTGAAGAACATTATGATGATGGGTTTAGGGTGAAAGCCTTTATACAGTGTAAGTAGCCGCCTGGTCTTGATGTCATTGCCATCAATCTTCTTCTTTGACCGTCCTATTATTCTGGTAGTGTATCTGTTGATCGATGGCGGCTTCTGTGTTGATGCCTTGGACCTTGTCCTCTCCCCTTAACCGACTTCTCTTTATCCATTTAAGTGCTGCTTGTTCTCAACTACCCCTTACATGGCTTCTTGTCCATGGTGGGA